>NC_045755.1:22744588-22918838 GCF_008692095.1 Etheostoma spectabile
ATACCTGGACCCGGGGAAATGCACCTGGGATGGGTCGTGAAAAAAAGGTTCTCATTTTGCGACAATTTGAAAATTCCACAGACAGGGAGCGCTCTTGAACCCCCCACAGTCTCTGAAAGCACAACTAGTCTATCACAAGTGGCTCAACAGGTAGATCTATAGATATAGATCTATAGATATAGATAAACTCATCTTTCAGAAATTTGACGGGCCGGGCTGACACTTCAGCGTGAGAAATCGGGGTTGTGGCGTGTGCGCGTGTGAAACCAGTCAAATGCGTGTGTCTCACGGCCAATGCGTGAGAGTTGGCAGCCCTGTGGATTACTGCAATTCTTTGTTATCAGGCTGCTCGAAAAAGTCCATAAAGACTCTTCAGCTGATCCAGAATGCTGCAGCACGTGTTCTGACAGGAACCAGGAAAAGAGATCACATCTCTCCTGTTTTAGCTTCTCTGCATTGGCTTCCTGTAAAATCTAGAATAGAATTTAAAATCCTTCTTCTCACCTACAAAGCTCTTCATGTTCAGGCACCATCTTATCTTAAAGAGCTCAGACTACCTTGTTACCCCACCAGAGCACTGCGATCCAATGCAGGGTTACTGGTGGTTCCTAGAGTCTCTAAAAGTAGAATGGGAGCCATAGTGATATTGTCCATTATACTAACAAGGATTGTCTAGGCTCAACTTTTGGTACATCAGATATAGATATAGGTTTACTACATATTCGTATAAATACCATCACGTCTTTTGTCTGTAGTTTTCTATTCTGTCATGGATTAACTCTCCCCCACCTCTTTTTTTGTCTATTCTTACGTCTCGGCACCAGCTGTTGCTAGAAGTATTATGCTTTTGTGTCGTCCGTCTATCACTACATACGTATGCAACTCCCATTCTTGTGAATGTGATAACACAGGACCCCCTGGAGGGAATTTCTTATAATTTTGCAAAAACATTCACAAGAACTCGCATGAGATTTTGGAGGTCAAAGGTTCAATGTCAAGGTGACTTTGTCCTCATGTCTGTCCATCCGATTCTTGTGAATGCAATATCTCTGAACGCCTAGAGGGAAGCACTTTAAATTTGGCATACATAACCATTTTGCAAATGAACTGATTTCGTTTTTGGAGAGCAAAGGTCAAGGTTACTGTTTCATTATGGCTCGAGAACTGTATATGTATTTCTGCTGAACTGGTGAAATTAGAGCATGTAAAGCCCCAGTGGCCTAATGGATAAGGCACTGGCCTCCTAAGCCAGGGATTGTGGGTTCAAGTCCCATCTGGGGTGATTTTAAGCAGAGTGGCGCAGTGCAGGCGTGCTGGGCCCCCAACCCAGAGGTCAGTGGATTGAAACCATCATCGGCTAACTCTCTTTTGCTGGTGACACAATACTAGACACTTGGAAAGGGTGATGCATCAAGAGATTATGACCCTCAACCTGATTTCCATGGTGAGATGAATAATGATATAACTGCTGGAAAAGTGGTCGACAGCACCATGAAAAGTAATGTTCTAGAGGAAAATCATGTTTACTGTCCATTTTGACGAATCAACATCCACTACCCTATCAGGACCCTGTAGTAATGTTGACTTTCCAGTGATGTGATTGGTTTGGCTGTTTACAGGTTTTGATCATATCCATCGGTTGAATGGACGGGACTTCTATACCCCGGTTCCACCGCCTGATCGCTGTCTTATCTTTGTCGTTCAACGACTATTTTGGCTCACACCTAGACACACCCGATGCCGAAAAATCACACTGCACCTCGAAAGTGCTCTCAAGCACTCCCATAGTCTGACTTTTTATTAATATTTCGACATACTATACATGACTTTTATGACTTTTTGTGATTTTTTTCAACATACTATCCTGTGACTTATGACATTTTTGACATACTATACTATGACTTTTATGAATTTTTGACATGTTATACTATGACTTTTTAGTCATACTACACTATGACTTTTATGAATATTTTCAACATACTATGACTTGTTTTGAAAAGGGGAATTAGCTCAAATGGTAGAGCGCTTGCTTAGCATGCAAGAGGTAGCGGGATCAATGCCCGCATTCTCCAGAGGACTTTAGATTCTTCTTGTTTTACAACAAGAACTTTAAATTTGGACTTGTTACGACATACTACACTACAACTATATAGGAATATTTCAACATACTATACTATGACTTTTTACGTTTTTGTCGACATACTATCCTATGACATTTATGAATTTTTTGAAATACTATACAGTGACTTTTTAGGAATATTTCAACATACTATACTATGACTTTTTACGTTGTTGTCGACATAGTATACTATGACTTTTTATGAATTTTTTACATACTATACCATGACTTTTTATGAATTTTTGACGTACTATACTATGACTTTTTATGAATTTTCAACATACTATAGAATGACTTTTATGATTTTTTTGTCATACTTAACAATGACTTTTACGAATTTTAAACATGTTATATTATGACGTTTTATGACGTTTTATGACTTTTTATGACTTTTTTGACATACTATCCTATGACTTTTTATGAATTTTTGACATACTATACTATAACTTCGTTTGAAATGGGAATTAGATCAAAAGAGCGCTTGCTTAGCATGCGAGAGGTAGCAGGATCAATGCCCGCATTTTCCAGAGGACTTTAGATTCTTCTTGCTTTACAACAAGAACTATACATTTTGACTTTTTATGACATACTACACTACATTTTAGGAATATTTAGACATATTATACTATGACTTTTTATGTTTTTGTCGACATACTATCCTATGACTTTTATGACATTTTTGAGATACTATACTGTGACTTTCATTATTTTTTTGTCATACTAAACTACGACTTTTTATAAATATTTTGACATGTTGTACTACAACCTTTTATGAATTTTTGACATACTATACTATGACTTTTTATGACATTTTATGAATTTTCAACATACTATACTATGACTTGTATGAATTTTCGACATATTATACTATGACTTTTTATGACTTTTTTGACATACTATACTATGACTTTTTAGGAATATTACGACATACTATACTATGACTTTTTATGAATATTTATTATTTATTTAAGCCTGTGTTGAGGTTGTACAACATATGAAACCTACCAACTGTCCCTTAGACATTTAGAATGGTGAAGGAGGTTTTTAATAGCAACATTGGGGCGAGTCTTCTTACTCTTTTTAAGTAAATTGCTAAGCCTGTACTTTGTTACTTTTACTTGAGTAAAGAAGTTAAATCAGTACTTCTACTTTTACCAGAGTATTTGTTAACACAATTATCTGTACTTCTACTTGAGTACGGGCAGCGAGCACTTTTGCCATCTCTGACGGTCATTGGTATGCAGGTCACTTGATGTAATAAAAGCAAATACATAAGGCCCCACCCAACAGTTTTGTGATACAACTGTATGTCAATGATCAAGCTTGTTGCTGTGACCAAGAAACCACCAGCAAAATTAAATTTTCTTAGATGCCAAATATTTGAATTTAAAGTCAGAATCCAATTGACATGTAAGAACAATACAATGCACGTCCAGCTTCTACATTTCCGCATGAGTCAGCTTCCCCAATTTCTGAGTAAAAGGAAAATAGCCTGATAAACATACATGTGAAGCTTAAAAAGCAAATGCTTGTGGTTTAAAGATTGAGTTGCTGCTCATGAAACATCAGTTGGGCGCAGTCTCTGTGGTGCAATAGGTCAGCGCAGTCGGCTGTTAACCGAAAGGATGGTGGTTCAAGTCCATCCAGGGACGTTTTTTGCTTAAATAACCTGGAGTGAGCCAACTCTGGGTTTTATCCTTCTGCAGAAGACCATAGAGCAGCCCAAAGATAACCCAAGTGGCTTTATGTCTATCAGAAGGTACAGTTCTGCAAACCAGGTACATATTAATCTTTACGGTCATTGGTATACAGGTCACTTGATGTAATACAAGCAAATACATAAGGTCTCACCCAACAGTTTTGTGATACATGGCGTCTAACTGTATGTCAATGATCCAGCTTGTTGCTGTGACCAAGAAACCACCAGCAAAATGACTGCTGCTGTATGTACGGTGGCTGCTGCATCAGTGAGCGGTCCAGCAAGCTGCAGACAAGGTTTGGGGAGTGGCCAGACCTCCACATACGGCTGGACATCTGGTACTTCATGCGAAGGCTGGCGGTCGGGTGTACCACTGACGCTCATTCCCTCTACCCCACCTTCATGAGCTGTCTCTCTGCTGCATATTTGAGTGGGATGCAGGGGACCTCTCTCTGTTGCGGCAGGCAAAGACAGAGCAGCTCAGGCAGGAGGGTGTGCAAGCCATGACTGATCGAGCGGTGGATGCAAAGATCAGAAAGAAGGAGCTGAGCTAGTACTGTCTCAGGAGGACACGCGGTGAGGAGGCCACCATCTGCAGGAAGTGTGAGGGGCAAACAGGAGGGACCTCATGGGGGTGCCACTGCTGGACCAGGTGCGCATGGAGCACATCTGGCGTGTGCAGCAACAACACGTCAAGTGCATCCAGGACCTGCCTGGTGTGCAGCTTCATACAGAGATGGGCACTATCAAGAAGGGGGGTGTTATCCTGACCAAGGGCCCTGGCTGTGACAGAGGGTCCACGTCTCTGGAATCATTTCATTGCTACCTGAACAGGTTTGTTCTGTCTAAGTAGTATGTGTTTCATAATTGTACTTTTGTTTTTTAATATTAAATTGACATATTTTAAAGAATAATTTTAGAACTGTAATTTGCAATAAAAAACCTGACCTTTCCCATTTTGACAAACTGTTTTGATCACTTGTAGTATTTCAATGAAGTCTGTGGTTTTGGACAATTACCTTACAATCTAAAACTGTATATCCTATTGTCTCTGGAACAATAGTTGGCAGTTGGAGGAGTAATGGCTCTTTACAGTGAATATGCAAAAGAGGATTTTCACAAATTGTGATAAAAAAATTTAATAAAGTATTGGCATTTTTCAATAAAGTATTGGCTTTTGCCTTGCAATAAGTGTTATTCCAATAACATAAACAAGCATACCGTTAGTTAAGGTCCATGTGTGTGTCATGATGTGGAGAACAGATGTATGGAGGTAGTCTGGCAGAGCGCTCTAAGGTGCTGGATTTAGGCTCCAGTCTCTCTGGAGGCGCGGGTTCAAATCCCACCACTGCCATTTGCAAATTTTACATGGACAGCCAATGTGATGACCTGAAGTTGTATCAGATGAGGTCATCTCTTATGACATAGCTTGGTGAAGTACCTAAAGTCATAAGAGGCAACTTGGTAGACTCCTTGCTGACTCTATTGTTTATATCTGTACTCGCAAGGCCCTGGCTATAATGACCACCCAATCATAGGTGTTCAATGTGAAATACTCATTCATTGCCAAAATTGTTGGTAACTGTTACGGGGTGCATGTTGGCTAGCACGGTAGCGATACACTACCTATACCATCCAAAAGACTGAGACTGTAGGTATATGTTAAATGCCCGTATATGTTTAACGTGTTCATATGTTTCGTTCATTTTCACAATGTTTAAAATCTTCAGTTAACCTAGCCATTCTCCATTTTACCACATGCCACTGCTGCATTCATCAATCCGTCATTCTGTGTAAAACCCTACCATACTTCACAAACATTACCTATTTACAATAACCACGCAACACTCAGATCTCTGTTAACTATGTGTCTGTGTATTTAGTTTCAAAGTGTAACACAGGTTTAACATTAGTCATATCAGCTTTGTCTTACCGGCGTCTTCTCGTTCTTTTTTAAGACTACAAACTGACTATGTGACAGATGTGTAATCTGTCATGTCCTGCCTTCTGAAGCTCTAGCCAGGCGCCATTCCTCGCCTAAAACAATATGAGTCATTCCAGTAAGTGAAAAGGAAACTCACATCTACAAAGATAAATTTGATAGATGTGACTCCCTGATGGTCTAGTGGCTAGGATTCGGCGCTCTCACCGCTGCGGTCCGGGTTCCATTTCCGGTCAGGGAATGGTCAGGACTTTACAGATACAGATATAACGTTTGAAAGAGAAACTTAGATATGTCAAATTCTTCCTCATTAGTTTAACACTGGAAACCCAACACTTTTAAAGAGTACCATTTCCTTTAAATCAGACCCACGACAACGGATGTATCCTTTTGTCACACACCCCATTTGAAAAGTTCTTACACAGCCATAAAAAGTATTAGTGTAATAATTTGCTAAAATTCTTTTTAGTAGAGGAATGTTTGCACAAGAGTAATAATGCCACATTGCTAATGCAATCAAGATGGTTTTTTTTTGAGGGATTAAGATACATATCACAAGGATGTTGGTGGGAAACTATTACATTGAGTTATTCCTAAACCCAGACCTTGAAGTTTCCATGATATCTTCATTAAAATGAGAAAAAAGATAAATTCATTATTTTGATTCACAGGATATTATGAGACTGTACATTTGTTTAAAGCAACATTTAAAACATGACTTGCAAGGCAACAACAACTTTCTACATCTGACAAACGATGTAAGCATTCAGAGAACAGTCGTGTGTCACTCTCCAGAAGGCGTTTTCTGACAGCATGGTGCAGCCTGTATCCTGGATGGATTTGTCTGGCTGCCCTTCTCCCCATTTCGTAAAGGTCAGAGGTCGGTTTTTCATATCAGCCTCAAAATTCCCTCAGCTTTGTTGGTGTTGACGTTGATCCAGGCTGTTTTGTTATCATCCCCAAACACCTGAGAGAGTATGTTGTTCTCTCCTCGTTCTGGGGCAAAGCCAGCTCTAAGCCTCGTTGGGAGCAGAACTCAACGGCCTGGAGAAAGAGTCCCTCTTCTTGTAGGACACAAAGTATTTCTGGCCAACTCTTCGGACAAAGTCATAGTTCACGACTGAAATGTAAAGAGAACATGCAACAAATCAGAAATGAATAAAGTGAAAATGACTGTTCAAGAACTTCCAAAATGTATTGTCATCTTGGTCCTACAGGATACTTACCCAGCTCTAACTTAGCAAGGCTGTTCTTTAAGGTTTCAAGTTCCTGACCAGAGACACCTGGATTAAACAGATCAAGTTCAGTTACCAATTAGACCTGAGTCCACATTTTGTAAGACATGCATTCTCAAAAAATGTAACTTTGCCTGCTACAGATTTCCCACCGTGGTCAGAAAACATGGAGTCTAAAGTGGCTGCTCGTTCCGAAGCTAATTGCACAAGTAAAAACATCAGGGCCCTCATGTTATTTGCACTACATAGAGTATATATGTTGTATGTTTGTTTTAAGGGTCCATTTCATTATAATATTAAGATTTACCATAAATAATTGAACATGCATAACATGTATTTTAAGTTCCATTAAAGAAGGGGGAGGTGTGGTCATATTTGAGCATTTTAAAATGTTCTTGAAACTAACGCATTAGTTACTTCTGAAGTAACTAGTTTTTGTAATTGAGAATCTAATTTAGTTACTTTTTGGAAGAACTAGTTACTATAACCAATAACTTTTTAAAAGTAACTTGCCCAACACTGGTTAAGTGTATCTTCTCTTCTTCTATCTCTGAACACTCTGAATGATGAGTAAACCAGAATACATCCAACAAAAAAGATGGGTCTCAAGTAGGGTTGCATAATATGAGAAAAAATGCAATACAGTATTCAAAACATTGTTGACTATCGTGGTAACGATATTACGATATTACTATAGATAAACAGATACTGAAGTGTGCTCAGATCTGCATTTCTGCTGGTTACAGTATTCTATAGAAATACAACAAATTTATTGTTGGAATTAAAACAAATCAAATTCTCTGAATATCTTTTGCGATATGTCCCAGCCTTTCTATATATGTTTATTACGCCAGTTAATATTGCAACAGCATGTGGCTGGGTTAGCTCAGTTGGTAGAACAGGCGCACATTTATAGAGGTTTGGTACTCAAAGCAGCTGCCGCTGGTTGGACTCCGACCTGTGAAAGTAATTTCATGAAATATGCTCTTTAGAATCCAGAAAATATATAACCTCGTCCACAGAATATAGCAGATCCAACTGGTCCCCACGCTCCTTTTGGTCCAACAAATCATGTGAACAAGAGCAGGGAAAGAGACAAACATACAAGATGATCAACAATCTAAAGCTCATTGAGGCTGTTATTACATTACATGTCATTTAGCTGATGATTTTATCCAAAGCAATTTAAAATTGCTATATATCAGAGGTTGCACACCTCTGGAGCAATTAGGGGTTAAGTGTCTTGCTCAAGGACACATTGGTTGATGTAACACAGTGGGAATCAAATTAAATATGTTATATCCACTGTGCCATCACCACCTTTTATGTTTGTTATGTTTGATGTCTATTTGAAAAACAAAATGTTGCATGGATAGAACGTTCAGACAGATTTTTGCTAAATTACTCATAGAGGTCTGAGTCACAAGGTTCATTCTCTGGTGAGCATTACAGCTAAAATACATTGGGCCCATCACTGACATTGTTTCATGAAGTTTCTCACAGCTGACCAGACTGTTCTCTGAAAACACCAACATAAGTTGTTTGTTCACTTAGCAATTACAACTCATATTTACGTTTATAGTAGCTGTAGTAGTCAATGTAAGATTGCCAAGTACTACATAAGGAGACAAGTTGGGGTATGGATTGGTCAAACAAATACAGGCTTTTCACCCAGGAGACTGGGGTTCATGTCCCCATTTGAAAATTAAAGTAACTGGGGAATTTGTTTTGTACTTTACAGAACAAACGGAGCTATGTCACTGTGGAGACTGAACAAAGTTATATTGTGTGAAAACTGAACTGAGTATTATTGTTTAAAAGTTATCATGTGAATATTTTGAAACCTTGAGAAATGAAGAAGAACACCAGCCGGACACTCCTGGCTCTGGCCAGTAGGGTAAGATAAGATTAATTTGCAGCTTTTTATTTGAGCTATTGTTTCTTTATTAAAACATCAGTGAACTGAGTTAACCTTAAAACTTGCCTAATACACCCAGTCTCTCTTTAACCAATAGTATAGCATATAATATGATGTACTAACCAACTTTTATGTAAAACACTGATGTTTAAGCCCACATTTATGTTAAATAACTATATACTACACCCATTATGTAAATCAACTTTCTGTATACACCCACTTAATAAAATGGCTGAGCAGGGAATGAAAGTTTTGGAAGACTGCTGAATGCATTTCAGCTTTATTCTCCTTTATACCCAAACCACAATCCTTTTCTAAACTTAACTAAGTAGTTTTGTTACGCAGACAAAACCAAATAAGTTCATTTTTGTGCATAAACCTAACTAAACTGTAAGTGTTACACAGTGTTAACAATGTGTTTAAAACTGTGACAGTTGTGTTTTTTGGTTTGAAATGAGGACAGAAATTGCTTGTGTGGGTTGTATTAGACTGTTTTTATTATGGTTCGGAGGACTTGTTGCAGCTTACACAGCAAGTCAAATGAAGAAAATATATAAGTGACCTCATAAAACTCCTGGTAGATTGGATAAAGCTTGTGGTTAAAAACAAACTGATCTGCCTGGCCAACAGAGGGGTGCCAGAATTCAGACTAATAATGATTAGAGTTTGGTCAGAACAAGTGTTCCAAGGAGCGAGATTGTGGAAGTCAATATTACCCACCAGGTTCCCCAGGTGCCCCAGGTAGCCCAGGTCGCCCAGCTGGACCAGGTGGCCCAACATGTCCTGGGTCACCTTTAGGACCAGGAGGTCCTGGAAGCTGACTGTAGCCAGTAGAAGACATCAGGCAGAGGACCCAGAACAGTAGGAACATCCTCATCTTCAGAATACAGAGCATCATAACATTTATTGGAGCAATAATTTTTTATTCTTTCAGTAAATTAGATCACTAGAGCAGGCAAGATTTCTGGTACAAAGAGGTAAACTTTACCTTAACATTACTGATAACCTGATTGTCACTGGGATCAAACATTCTGAAATCTAAATGTCTTTAAGTCCTTTGAGATCTACAGTAATAGAATTATAGTTAAGATTTTGCCCTTTTTCAGGCTACATCAGGAATATTGTTGTATCATAGTTTACAACCACTGGCTCAAAGTCAGTCACATGAAATCAAAGGTGGTTATTTAAGAACTCAATCTTTGGCAAATAATGTCAACCACAAATGATGTGTCTCCGGTAGTCTTCTGTTCGTTGTAACACCTCAGAAAAACTGATGAGATTTTCATTGCAACATATACAGATGTGGTGAAGAAAGACTGAATTTCCAAAATGCAAATTACAATTCTATTACAGCCTGTGTTCAGTGCAACACCAAGTATGCTGTTGTATAAGAATTTAAATTACACTAATTCTAGCACCAAATAGTGTTAAACAGAAAGGTACTCACAGAATACATGAAAAGTGATCTGCAGGATGTGCTGCTTCTTTGCTACTTCCAAAGAAAAGTGATCGAGGACGTGGTGAGAGTGCATACATATAAGAAATATGAGTGTGTTTTGAGGAGTGATTTTAAACGAAGCACCGCTTCGACATGTCTGATCAGAAAGGGCATTCCAAAGTCTGGAAACAAACATGTTGCAACACATGGAGTGCATTTTCAATCCACATGAAACACAAGCAAAGCATTTTTAGATTTGTATTCCATAAAGAAAGTAGGAGCTAGCCAATGGTGGAGGAAGTACTGAACTTCAGTAAAATCTTAAGTAAAAGTACAAATAACCAGAGACATATTTCCTTCAGTGAAAGTATAAGTACCACAAGGACAACCCTGCTTAAGTAGAAAGTAAAAAGTAGGCTACCTGATTTTAAATTAAGTATTAAAAATGCTTGCATAACGATTTATTCTCTCAATGTCTACATATATATATATATATATATATATATATATATATATATATATATATATATATATATAATGTTGTAGAAATGTAGTGGAGTAGAAAGTTTCACAATTGCTGCAAAATATAACAACATAAATATAAAAATCAAAAGTATACACTACGGATTCGACTAAAGTAAAGTACAGATATGTGTATTTGTAAATTTGTTACATTCCACCACTGGAGCTGGCTTAGCTTTTAGATTTCTTTCATGATAAAAACAGCAACAAAAACATTTGCTGCTGTCTCATTTGTAACAATATTTGCCTGTTATTGACTAAAGCTTATCATATTACTCACACCTACGTTATCTTAAACATTGTTCACCTTTTCAATCCCTCTCTATTACTTCATCTTTTTCTGTTTTATTTAATAAAGAATAATGAAGAAACGCTGAAGACTACTTTCCCACTTTTATTTTCCGTTAAGTCATATTGTCTTACTGCTGTCTTTAAATCAGAACCATGGATAAATGTTTTCCCCACTCTCGCACTGAGCCATTGGCCCTCATTTATCAACCTAACGTAGAAACCAGCCAGATATGAGCGCAGAAATCCTCTTAATACAGGCTTCAAGTGGGAGTAATGAAACGTTTGTATGACACCAATCAGAGAGTAAGAAGGGTTGGACATTGATAAATGCCTTGCTTTGCGGAGGAATTGGCGTACGTGCGTCCTACGCCTATTTCAGGTTGTAGGCACGTTTCATGAATGAGGGCCAATATGTTTAGTCAGTATGTTTTGAATAGAGACGGTCTTTGGCATGAAATCACCCCCGTTGGATTAACACGGTGAAAATGTTGAAACACAATAATTTCACAAGCTCATTTCTGATACAACCCTTTACAACCCGTAAACTGTTGGAACCTTGGTTGCCACAGGTTCCCAAACCTTCCCTCAAAATGTGAATGACAGATTCCCCAGCCCCTGGGTAGAAGTAGCAGAGCAGAGTGGCGCAGCGGAAGCGTGCTGGGCTCATAACCCAGAGGTCGATGGATTGAAACCATCCTCTGCTAGTTGCTATGCTTTATATCAGCAGAAAGGCTGTTTCAAAGCCTCTGTTTCTGAAATGTAATGTCACCACCTGCTGAAGAGTAAACTTAATGACATGTCAAATTCAATTCACCCATGAAAATGGAAAAAAGCTGGAGCATAATAAATATAATACAAGTACGTACAACTGTAAAACTTGCACATTTAAAGTGCTTGTTGTGCTATCTGATAGTCTGAGGTATAAACGAGAGAGCATAATGCTTAGTTTGTGTAACAGGAGGTCTTAGTCTACCACTACGTTCTATAACCCTACCAGTCAGATTTCCACAGGAGGTAATATCTTCTGCAGCTCTTTTAAAGACTCTACCATAATACCTGCTGGAGATGCCAGGTCCTCATACATGTAAAGCATGAGCTCTACCACTGAGCTACATCCCCTGAAGATTTTCAGATTTTTTTGACTTTTTTTCTGAGATAGACTTAGACTTATCTTTATTAATCCTTTTGGGATGACTCTCGCAAGGAAATTGAAATATGTTGTGTATGGCTTTAAAACCTGTAAATGCAACTGCGGTGGCTGGAAATCAAACCTGGGCAAAATGGTTGCATTGCTATGGTATAAATCATAGTGGAAAAGTAACACACTTGTTGCCTTTCTGCTGGACAATGCAACGCTCAATGAAAATCTTGTAACACAGACAGATAATAAATGGTGGAGACAGTTGGCTTCCAGTACCTATGAAGTAACACAACACTGTACATGAAGGCACAACTGCAATTAGGGTTACTGTGATGTGTTATTGGTGTGCTAGCACTCTAAAAGAACGCCTCTCGTTGTCAGCAGGATTTGAACCTGCGCGGGGAGACCCCAATGGATTTCTAGTCCATTGCCTTAACCACTCGGCCACGGCAACCTGAAAACAACACCCATATCTGTTTGCACAAATGTTCATAAACTTTTCAATTGGTTAGTAGTAGTTACCAGACACTGGCAAATTGCAAATTGCAGTGCACTGCCTGTTCCTGTATATCCTCATGGTGGCAGCTTGATAGATTGATATGCTCCCTTATTCTTACCATAACAGAGATCTAATATTTTATCAAATCAGGTTGGGCAAGGGTAAAAGCGGCCGAAATGGGTTTCCTCGGGAGGGTGGCTGGCGTCTCCCTTAGAGATAGGGTGAGAAGCTCAGTCATCCGAGAGGAGCTCGGAGTAGAGTTGCTGCTCCTTCGCGTTGAAAGGAGCCATTTGAGGTGGTTCGGGCATCTGGTAAGGTTATTCTTGACAGAACTTTATGGTTCTAACACATGGTAACTTTACATCTGTTGACAATAAAGACGCTCAAAAAACACTTTACTTGCGATTGCATTTCTTGCGCACATTCATGTGCTCTTAAATACAAAGAACTGCTAAGTTCTTTATTCCCAATATCATGTCTCAGACATTAGTTCCAGATGAAAATACTAGCTGTCAGAAGTGGGATTTGAATCCACGCCTCCAGTGGAGACTGCGACCTGAACGCAGCGCCTTGGACCGCTCTGCCATCCTGACTGATCCAACAGATATTCAGTAGGACCTGTTTAAAAAATTATAACATAGTGAATTAAACATATAGTAGGTTCTCAGTCGTCCATGTCATAGTTAACAAGGGAAGGTTTCTCAACTGTCAGCCCAAATATATGGGCGTTCATGGAGACATGGAAGAAAGTCACCAGGATGGCAATGTGCTTGACAATGGCAATACATTACGTAGGATGTGAAGGCACTGTGCAATACAGGCTAAATCCTATGCTGGGAATCAATATCCACCGATGTTTCTGTCCACAATGTCCGTTCAGAAATGTCTGTGCCAGATGGGAAATAGACTGACAATTGGGTCAACATTGGGCAATTATCTTCAAAATGTCCAACTGAGTCCACAAATACACCTGCCAGATGGGAAATAAATTGATAACTGTCTTCATGGTCTAAACGTGTCAAATATTGCTGTATAATGCCCACATTGAGTCCAGATGTGTCCGTTTTGGTTCCTGATCCATGCTATTACCCCAAAGGTTCAAAACTAGGCCAAGGGCAACTGGACTTGGTAAAAGGTCCTCAGCAGAAGTTTTGTGACTCTCTTTAGTTGTTTTTTTTGACACAGAAAGGGTTGGACACAGTGCCCACTCCCCCACCCTTGTCTGACAATTGAAAGCTGTGGGGAAAGGGGGGTTCCAAAGCTAACAGACCATTCAACAAGCAGTTCTGATGCACTATACTGGCCCATTCAGGATGAGCACTGTATACTCTGACTGCAGCAACACAAGTTCAAATTTCAGTGATCCCTAATTTTTATGGTGATAACGAGGCTGAATGCAAAGTGTGTATCCCCCATGTAACTCAAAGCCTATCACTTCCAGTCAATACTGTCAAATTTGAAGCTCCTTCCAATTACATGAACTACCAGGTGACTCCTCAACATGCCCCCATCAACATACTGTTTGCAGTCTAAATGGCCAAGGACATTAAACCTGTAAGCTCACTTAAACTAGATGTGGAAAGTTGAAAGGTTGATCTTTTTACCCTTTGCTGTGGCCTAAAAATAGGTTCCACTGAGATTTGAACTCGGATTGCTGGATTCAGAATCCAGAGTGCTAACCATTACACCATGGAACCTTTTACAGTGTTGCAAGGGTTTGCTAGGCAGTTTCTTTCATAATATCCACATGTGTGATATTAAAGGCACACAACAATCACAACGCAGATTAAAAATAACTGGCCAATGTTTGATTTAAGAGACATATATCATGTAGATATATATACATAGGGTCATAGGTTGCATACAGAACCATTACACCAGATCTTACTACAGATCTTCATTGGCTATATAGCAATTCCCATACCGGGAGTTGAACCCGGGCCACCTGGGTGAAAACCAGGAATCCTAACCGCTAGACCATATGGGACTGATTCCACATTAATAACAGGGATTTCATGATTCAATTCATAGTCTGGCTGGAAACTGGCCTTCTCTTGAACATGAATGAAGAAGCTTCTTAAGTAAGTTTTATCTTGAACCTTTTGAGTGTTCTTTAGGTTTTTATCTGCTTTAACTATTACCGGACAGCGGGGGCACGGAGCAGAGCAGAGCGGCCGTTAGGGAGGAATCCTCCTCCGTGTTCAGCTCCATTTAGAACTGGCGGTAAAAAATTTAGGGTCGGAACTTTATGATGAATAGAAATGCTGACAGGTTGATTTCTGTTAAAAACAAACAACTATAGTCAATAGAAAAAGAAATATATATATATGAAAAGCTGTCTTGGTTCATCTTTCCACTGTTCCTCCAATCACCACTCTGGTCTGGTTTGAAACTAAAGGATCTAAACTAAAAGGATGTTCCTCTTTAACTAAAAGGTTATCTCTGTAGGGATCCATCCCATAATGTTGTCACACACTTAGAATAATAATCTGAGTCTGTCAGCAGCAACAACACAACCTTTAGTTATTTGTCACGAAGTAACCAGAAAGGTTACTCGCCCAACCCGATTTGTTAAACATTAGATCTCTGTTATGGTACAAATAAGGGAGCATATCAATCAATCAAGCTACTTCCACGATGATATACAGGAACAGCAGTGACGTGCGTTGATGTCAGTAAGAGGGTAGGCACTGAGTTATGAAATGCAGATTACCTAATTTATTGTTTAGGCTAAAAATCAAAACGTTACGCACAAGCGCGGCACACACGCGCGGTCGATAGCAAGACATTTCCAATTAATCTATCAATCAAAATCAATCTAATGTAATCATATAACACTTTACAGCAACCAGCAGGCTACGGTGCTTAACAGAATGAGTATAATGACATCATCCAATAGAAAGAGTGAACATAGCGAACAGCAAAATCAGAAAAAGTCTCAAAGAAACAAAAGAATGAAACTGTCCCACCACTGCTACGGATTAAAAGCCTGATTCAACAGATATGTCTTGAGTTTGGACCTAAAAAGAGCCACATCTGTAACAGTGCGAATATCGGGGGGTAACTTGTTCCAGAGTCTCGGGGGAGCAACCGCAAAAGCCTGACCCCTCCACCGTTTGTACCTGGACCTTAGGACTTCTAAAACCAGCTGATTTGAAGACCGCAATGACAGTGTGTTCCCGCAAAGTTAAGATTTCAGACAAATACTCTGGGTGACATATTTTCTCTCTCTCTCACTCACTCACTCACTCACACACTCACACACTCACACACACACACACACACACACACGTTAATGTCCAGCATCAGAATGCAAGTTCTGAAACCATCTTAGTTCTAATTATTGCACAGCGGCCATGTTTGTCAGTCCCAGTCAGCAACAATGAAAACAGACACTGCTCAACTGAATATGAAGGCAGGTGGCTAGCAGCATTAGTTCAATCACACTAAACCCAAAATAGTTTCTGATTCACCAATCGGTAGATTTGTACATAAAATCCATCCGACGCTTTCTCGTGAAGGCGTCGATCCCAGCGTTGTAAAACTCGTCTTTACCGTGCTTTAGTTTGCATAGTCTCTGACTCGGCGAGGGCTGGAAGACGTGCTGGCCCGGTCCGGTTCCGACTGGATGTTTTGATCCGTTTCAGGGTGGAAAATGTGCGATGCTGTAGTTGCCGGTATTATATGAGCTGACGGTTTTTCCTGCTTGGTTAAAGCTGCGGGCAGGTTGTTCAGATCCAGGACCCCGTAGAGGTCCCGCCGCTCACTGTTAGCACGGCCACATAGCCATATCTTTTCTTCCAAACCAGTCAGTTTGAAACGATGCGACGAGTATTTGTCCCTTTTGCTGCAGTAGTCCATCTAAGGCTGGCGTAGACCTCCATCTTGCTATTAGTTCTTTTTTTGAATTAAAATCGAGTTTAGAGAAGTTCCTCACCGCTGTGATGTCGGCGGACACCGCTGCTGTCATTTTGACTTTGAATTTCGCGGGGATTGCGCTTAAAACGTAGCTGGTGTAATGACGTCAGCTACGCAAAGGGCCAGGAATATCTTGATTTTAATTGGTTCATGTTTGATATCTAACGGAGACGATTACTGGAATAACACATTTACGTACAAAGGCACGGCAGAGTTGTGCCTTTTGACGTACATGTTAAAGAATACAGGATCGAAGTGCGCATGCGCAACATTGCCTAATCGCTTGAATGGGCAGTAAAGGCACTGCTTATTCTGCCTTTTTTTCTATTTGATTATGCGTAACTGCTACATTTGTCACCGTACCGTCTAAATAATTGGAACAACACACATATAAATCACAAGAATAAACAGTAAAAATACAAATACAAGTTTATAATACATTTATTTAATAAACATTTTTATGCTTGAATTTTGGCAAGGTAGGCACTGCCTACCCTGCCTACCCTGACTGCACGTCACTGATCGTAATGGACGGTGAGGGGCACTACCTGACTACACTTCCTTAGTTGGGACGGAGAACTTGGCTTGGACTACTGGAACTACCATTTCTTTTAAGATAGATTTCTGTTTAATTACTGCATAAAGAAAGAGGAAGTATAGCAGCAAGAGGTAGAGTTATGGACAATTACCTGCTAAGCCCTTTGCAAAGTGTTCTGAAGTGTTTTTTATGCCCAATCTTTAACCTGGGACAAACTCAACCCCCCTTCAGGGTTTGAACCCTTAGAACACAAATGTCACGTTAAATAAACACAGGATTGATTTCTTAAAAGTCTGACACATTGAGAGCTCCAGAGCTGATACATATCATAACAACACTAGTTTTTGTGCCCACTACTTCATCTACTTCTGCACTCCTACTCTCCAACCCTCCCCATTTTCCCAGGAGACCCCTGAGTTTCATTGCTCTCTCCCGGTTTCCTCCCAGGGTCCCAGCTCCCCAATAGTTCTCCCAGTTGATCAAAGTTCAAATTGCCACACCTTTTTTTCTTTGTCATCTCAACCTGTTTCTGTCACTTCACAGCGAGTTTAAGCCCTACGACTCTGAACGTCTACTGTTTCCATCCAGACAACAACACAGCTACACCAAATGTTAGTTGTGGCATGCAGGTGACTCGAAGGAGAGCCTAGTCCTCCTCAGACAGAGAGGAATAGAGATTGTTGTATATCTTATCAAACTTTTGCTAAATAGACTACATTTTTGGTCCTTTTGATGAAGTGAAAAAAACAGTTTCCATGGTAGATGTTTTTTTTCAGTCAATAACCCCCTTGGAGTGTCTTGCTCTTTCATTTACTTTTGGGTGTACTATATTTCTCAGCTCTGGGATGAGTGTGATTGGCCACATTTGATATACCTTACGTACCTGAGGAAATTTCCAATAAATCCCTTGAGCCAAGCTGTTTGGACCCATTTGTTTCTGCCTGTATTATTAGGGGCCGAGCAGCGAAGCCTCTTTTGATTTTGGCCCCAGACACAATGTCACTGAGCACTTTGTACTGTGGATTCTTCAAGACACGTGAAAAGTTCCAGAATGGGAACATTTGTATTTTTTAGGGACACATTTGACACCTTTATATGGCCTAATTTGATCCTACAGTGTTGTTACGTTGCACTTGCTTGTGGATCATTACAAAAAATAATGCAAAGTCATTATTTTAAAATAAAAGAGATAGCCTCTCTTGCATCGAATACAGTATGAATAGGTAACTAAGTGGTCTTGAAGAAGATTCTATTCTGTCTTTCATTTGGACATGGTCCTGACTAGTCCTGGTCTTGGACTTGACAAAGGTTGACTTGACTACACCACTATTCATCTTCTCATCTCAACTGCTTTGCTTCATTTCTATCCTGAAAAATACAAGTCAACAGCTCCATCTTCTGGTGAGTCAGCAGAGAGTAATAACTGGGGCAGTTTGAGTTTGCAGATAATGTAGCTGAACAAAAAAACATTAAAAAGAGACCATATTACATTGTGAATAAGTCTGTTTATCATCATATGCCACTTTACAACAAATCTCTAGGCTATGTAACATTAAATAAATGACAATTCTGATGATTTTCTAATAAAAACTGATTAAAAATTGCAATCCATTACTCTTTACATGATTTGTTAAACTTTAAATTTCTCTGTCCAATGATTACATGTTTCTCTGGAAATGTGACTTCAATGATCTGATGAACTGTAGATAATCCTGTCTTTTCAAACAATCTATTATTTTGTTTCTCCCAACAGGACTTCATAGTGCTTCACATAATTATGTCATAAAGACATTATATGTTAAACAGTGATCACAAAGAAATGACACCAAATTGAAATGATTACAACAACTTTGTAAAGGGCCCCAGATCTTTTTGTACTGACAGTTTTATGTAAAACATAACTACAGTTCACAGCTGATGTTTTTCTATACTTGGTGGGAAAGTGGGGCTGTTCTTTTTAACAGTGAAACAGAGGCAGAGCAGGCCTGGGATTTCTGTTTAAAACAAAATCAACATAAATCACAGAGATGATGCTTTGACGAAATGTAGAGACATAAATACAAAGCTTTTGTAGCGCTTTTGTTGTGTTGGGCTGGAATGTTTCATGTCACTAGTGATTACCTAGAAACAGTATATGGTGCTTATGACTCTTTCTTTAAATACAGCAGCATAAGAGAGACACAATACACAACAAGATAAAGCTGAAGAACAGGCCTTTCAGTTGTTGATCATACACAATTTACACTTAAAGACAGGAAAGTATAGCTTCAATTTCTCTATTTCATAAATCACACAGTGAATATATTCATTCCTTTAATCCTTAGACCGAGTCTGATCTCAGTCCCTCCACAGCCTCTCTACATCATGATGGTCTCACGGGAGCCCGGCTGCAGTATCTGAAGAATAACTATGAGTTTAACTGCTTTTCTAAACCAGGGGTAAAACAAGGCATAGATCACAGGATTTAGACCAGAGTTACAAAAGAACACAAAGAGAACATAGGATGCAAATGAAGCATTGACCAAGCTTTCACCTACAAGAGAGACACAGTAATATGGACAGAAACACATTAGAAACACAACCACAAGAACACCAAGAGTCCTGGCGGCTTTTAGCTCTGATTTCTTTGCCTTTGGAGTCACTGAAAGTTGGTGTGTGACAGCTGTAATGTGAGAGCGCATGGCACGAGCCTGAGACACAGCCACAGCAAATACTCTCAGATACAGAGCTACGATGACAGTAACTGGAACAATAAAGGACAAAACAAGATCCATTATTCCTGTGAAATAGTCAATGACCAACACACATTCTCCGTAGCATGAATTATACCTCCCTGGTTTAGTCAGTTCATCCGTCACAATGACAAAGCTGTAGGAAACAGAACAGAGCCAACATAGACAAACACTGAGTTTAACTCTTTTCACAGTGATTCTGGTGTTGTAATGCAGAGGGTCACAAATAGCCACATAACGGTCAACTGATATGAGCACCATGTCACCTATTGAGGATGCGGTAATGATGCTTGTAAGATAATTATAAAGAAAACACACAAAGTAACCAAGAAACCAGCAGGATGTTTTTTTGAGGATTTCTCCCGGCATCAGCACGAGGCCCACAAGAAGGTCTGAGACAGCCAGAGAGAGGAGGAGGATGTTGGTGGGGGTGTGGAGCTGCCTGCAGGGAAAGAAAAAAGTATCAATAAACCAACAACGCTGACAGAACAACCCAAACCAGTTTTCAAAATTCAAAATATAAAATTCATATTAGGTTAAATATTATCCAATCCTCCACATCAGTAAGAGTAGACAGTTACAATGACTTGGTTGAGGTCACGGTGGACAGAAAGCAATGATTAATATTGGTAACAGAGTAGACATGAACAACAGTCTCTGGTATCAAAGTCAGACATTTGGAGCAACAATATTCAAACCTAACTCAAAGACAATTCTTCTAAATATACAGTTGCTGTTCACATTTTAAAGTTACAAATCCTGTAAAGAGAAATAAAAGAAGTTAATATCTGCCTGAAGTGGGAGATTGAGATGATGATGAGCAGGTTGAGAGTCACAGTCGTCAGTGAGATGGAGTAGCACACAATGTAAATGAGCAGTGTTTGGGGCCAAGGAGACGAGGGCTTCCTGCAGGAGGTGTTTGGGAACTGTGGAAAGCAGAGCTCGGCTCCGTCCTCAACCTCCATCTGCAGAGGTCTGCAGACAGCTGCAGCTCTGGCAGCTTTCTGAACAAACCTGAGTCATGTAACTGATTTATCTCTCTCTCATTCTCTTCATCCCCTCCTCTTTCTCAGTCCCTGTTTGACTCTGATGCCCCTCCTCCCTGACTCTGCACATCCCACCATCATCTGTTACATCATCAGATGATTACAGGGTTACATCATCTGTAACCCTGCCTTTTTTCACTGTTTCTCTTCTGTCATTTTCTACCCTTGTTTTCTTTCCTTTGTCCTATTATTTAAATCTTTTCAAGTTTCTGAAACAGAAGTTTTGCATTTCCAGCTCTGTCTCTACAAGCATGTGGGGTAAGGTCTGGCTACAGAACAGATGCATTCTGGGATAGGAGAAAACAACACTGAGTTGTTTGCACTTCTTTCACCCAATCACAATTAACTCAGGAGAAGCTAAGATCTGGATGTAGAGACGGTGGCTCTGCTAAATAGTCTTGAGTAGGACCTTGGTTTGGTGAAACATTTGCATCTGGCAAATAAAAACGCCACATACCATAATCAATCAAGTTAAATCACACAATACAGTAACGTCAGCTATTTATATAAGCTGGACACACAGTTAAACATCATTTGGTCTTACCAGAGTACCGCCATGTGTACTTTTTCCATAGCAATCTCACCAATAGGCCCAGAAAACTCGTCTGGATGACTTGAATCAGCCAGTTAAAGACCAACAATGTTTCCTCTTTAGCATTTAGCTGAGTGAAGCAGCAGTGAAGCAATTCACGACGTTGGCTAAACTGTGTCGTTCTCCCCAGCTGACCAAGTATGGTGACTTCTGTCTTCAAAATACCAAGATAGTGTTGGCCAAAAGGCAAACTGCTAGCTTCAAAACAGCAGTCAAACCAAAGGGATGAATTCACTGATGCTCCGTCCACTATATCAGCCAATCAGCGTCTGGTGCAGAGCTACTGGAAGCTAAGGGCATGGTATAGGTGTGTGTGCCGGGCCAGGTATCTTGCTTTCCCCAGGTGCTCAATCTTGTCATCAATATGTTGGATAGCAATCAAACTTTGACACAGAGTTCAGGTATCGGAAATTAATACAAAACCGTATTGTGGCATCCTTTTTTGGCACCAACCCCACTGGATCACTTTTGGAGCGCTCTATGATCCCCAGAGATAGCATGAGGTCCACTTCTTTTTTCAAGGACACCAAGAGGCGCTCTGTGATCCTGTAACTCATTTGTTTAACTAGAGCCTCTTCCTTTAACACAAAATCATGCTCCACCATATTTGTGAAACCTGGGTACTCTTGAAATATTTGACACTTACATAAAGCTTTCACCTGATTTTATCCATCAGCTGGCAGATGGTCCAGGTCAGGTTCCGCTGGGGCTGCTGAGGGCAGATACTGGTCCTCTACCACCTCCTCCTCCTCTACAGCTCTGATCTGTAATACCTCTGCCTTCCTCATCCTTTAACTCCTTTAGAAGGTTCACATGCAGCACCCTGCAGGAACGTGGTCGGCTTGCAGTAGAAACTTGGTAGGTGGTGGGTCCAAGTTGCTTCTCCACCTCAAAGGGTCCCTGCCATTTTGCCAGCAGTTTGCTGTCCCTGGTAGGCAGCATGACTAGGACCTTCTGACCTGGAACAAAGGTCCTCTGCCGTGCCGACTTATCATCCCATTCTTTCTGGTACCGCTGGGCCTCCTCCATGTGCTGCTGGGCAAATTCTGCCACCTTCTGTAGCCTGTCTCTCATCTGAACAACATAGGAGATGATGTTAACACCCCCCTCCCTCTGCTGGTCCCCTTCCCAGGCCTCCCTAAGCAAGTTCAGTGATCCCCTCACCTCATGACCATACAACAGCTCAAATGCGGAAAACCCAGTAGAGGCCTGGGGTACTTCCCGGTATGCAAAAAGGAGGTAGGGTAGCTATTGATCCCAATCAGAACCAGTGTCTTCTGGTACTGAGGGCAAGTCCTACAAAACTGGGCAACATCTCCCTGTAGCCTTCCAGGTGGAGTAATTCCACTGGTTTTCTTTCATTAACTTTGACAGTTATCATCTTCATGGATTGATTGCTATAACATTCATGGTCATTTTTCCATGGCACAACACACATCCGAGTGAGCTTAGCAGGGTTCCTTGGGCACATTGGCTTTGTGTGACCCTTTTGGCCGCCCAGTTAGCAAATAGGTACTTTACTAGACCTTTGTGTATTTGTTGGCTGGTTCTCCCTCAGGGGAGCCTTACCCACAACTGGTGTTGCCCTCTGATGGTATTGAGAGGATGTGGGCCTGCGGGTGTCTTTTGTAGCTTTCCAGGTGGAGTAGCTCCACGGGTGTTCTTTCCTTCTTGCAGCCACAAACACATCAGCCAGTAACACAGCCTCTGCAGCCGTTCGTGTTCCCTGATCCATACCTGCAGCTCAGGAGATGGCATCTGCAAATACTGCTCCAAGATTACAATTTCACAAACAGCTTTAACAGTTTTACCTTTCCGTTGGATCCACTTCCCATACAGCTACTTCAGTCTAACATACAGCTCCTTGGGACTTTAACCAGGATCAATATCTGTTGAACGGAATCTCTGCCTGTAGGTCTCTGTGTTAATGTTATATTTCTTTAGAAGTGCATCTTTAATACAGTCATAATCAAGAGCATCATCTAAGTCCATATTCACATAGTCCCAACTCGCCTTACCAGTAAGCAATGGAATAAGGTGCAAAAGCTAGTCAGACCTAGGCCACCGACATGCTACTGCAATTCCCGTATGTGTGAGGAAACAACAGGATAAACACATTTTTCCATTTGTATTCATGTGTGTAATCTGATGCAAAGCTTACTCATGACACAATCATTTCTAACTTAAATATGGTGACGGCCCACTGCTGACCAGTCAGGGGAAAGTTGCCGGTATTTTTCACCAGGTGCGTCTGTGCAGCGTTCAAGAGGCGCTGCAAGCCACACAAGCAATCACGGCCATTCACATTCAAGTCAATGCTTGGTGGTCCACCAGCTGCATCACAGGGCGTCCCTGTGAATCGACGCTCCGATAAAAATACGCCCCAGGTCGTTTTTCATCGAGCCACAGGCCGTTTGTACAGCCAGGGAGAAGAGAAACAGAGAGAGTATCTAGTCAGTTTACCTAAACATCCCCAATATCCTTTAAGTCTCCTCCACAATGCCACAGACAATGAGAGCTTCATCATGGAGAGAGGTTCATCTCGGCCTTTATTCACCAGGACAGCAAGGAGAGAGGGGGGGGAAGACATGCCGGATGCTTGCTGCAGGTCGAGTTAAACCCCCGACTTTTGTTTTGAGGAATAAAATTCTTTTTATGGTTGCGTGCCAAACCAATTGATCTAACCAGGGGTCCCACTAATTACCTTTATAACAACATATGAGTCCTGTGTTTGATCCAGTTGTTAGTTTGACCCATCCAACACCCCAACCTGCCATCTTTTTCAGAATTTGGCACTCTTATACTTTGTGAACTTACTTCTTGCACCTTCGGATGCGCTCCGGCCGCTCTACAACCCTAACTCTCTTTACCTGCTAAATCCTCTACTATATTCACCAGCTAGTCTCTAACTTCATCTATTTGCTGCTGAGTTTTTAGAGAGTCATTAAAAGGACGCTGATGATACTGTGAGAGTGAACAAAACATGAACGTTTTGGGCCTTAAAAACCAAAAAAACAGAGTCAAAAACCCTCTCTAGGTATTAGAGGATCTGTAGAGTGGGGAAATAATTCTCTGTGAATTTGGGACTGGCAGCGACCCCTCTCACATTACACACGCTAATTGAATCCCTTTTTGTTATTAAAGATCTAGACAATTTCGATAAAATACATGATTGTACTCATGTTAGACACAATATCAACTGAAAAAACAGTCCTGTTCAGTAATGATTGCATCACTTGTTGATGGGTTCATGCTCACTCTTGTTTGTCTTCACACCTCTAATTGCAGACACCTCATTGGTCGAGATGACATCACCTGACTAACCCATACAGGTGTGAAAGAACTTCCTGTCCAGAGGGGTTCAGCACACCGTCTTTAGGAGCCTCTAATGGGCTGTAAGTCATTGTTAACAGAGAGGCAGATCTCCAGGGACCTGCCTGTTTGTGTCTGATGATGCCCACTATACACAACAAAGTAAAAGGTGATTTAGCCCACTAATCCCTGATCTATAGGGAAATGAGTTTGGATGTTCAGTTTTATCTCTTCTCATTAAGACACCATGCTGTAGCATTCACATGAACTTTGGCTCTTTACACTTGCTGAAGACTACATTGTATAATGCAGTTTTACTTTTTAGTACCATATGGTTGTCAGCAGGGCCTGAAGTTAACTTTTATGGCCACCAGCCACACAGGCTTTTAACCAGCCAATGTTTTTTCTAAAAGGATTTATGAGTATGCTGTCATAAACCAGCCACGAACCTCGCCATTGTCCCCAACTGTCCCGTTTGGTGTGGAAAACGTCTTCTTTTACTTTTCTTTGACTGAGCCTCATCTTTCTGTCGGTTGATTGTTTTATCCGGCCTCTTCACCCCAATGATGTGCCCCCACCTTTTGTATTATTATTTTCACAAAGCACTGTAAGATCACATTAGGCCATTTTATTAACTTCATAAACAAGCAACAAAGGTGTCACTAAAATAACTGATATGTTCCCATTCTTGAACTTATTACTTGTCCTGAAGAATACTTACTACAAAGGACTCAGCAGCATGTGTGTCTGTGGCCTAAATGAAAGTGAATGATGGCTCCTCACATGACGCAGCCAGGCGTGTGTACCAGGCGACTAATGGCAATGCCCGGCCAATGGGAATTGAGTGACTCTGTTGTTTGTTGACACTTAGTGTTGTTCTTTTCACATTCGAACCAAGTCTGTCATTTCCTAGAATTGGGAACATTTCACGAGCAGAAGGAAAAATTGATTCAATCAAATTTCAGAAAATTTTGG
Source organism: Etheostoma spectabile (assembly GCF_008692095.1). Lineage (NCBI taxonomy): Eukaryota > Metazoa > Chordata > Actinopteri > Perciformes > Percidae > Etheostoma > Etheostoma spectabile. Next base: position 22,770,506 of record NC_045755.1, read on the forward strand.
ACGCTAACTTGATGCCATCTGTGAAAAAGCTGAAGTTAAAGAGGATGGCTTCTACAAATGGATGATGATCCTAAACACCTCAAAATCCAAAGTGGATTACATCAAGAGGCGTAAACTGAAGGTTTTGCCATGGCCTTCACAATCTCCTGACCTCAACATAAATGATGGGCGATTGGGCGAAGACACCTCAAACAAGAATTAAAGACTCTTGGCTGGCTACAAGAAGCATTTCCAAGCTGTGATACTTGCCAAGGGGGGCAGTACAAGGTATTAACTCTGCAAGGTGCCCAAACTTTTGCAGACGCCATTTTTTTGTTTTCTGTTATTTGGAAAGTGTAAATAATGGAAATAAAATCTAACTTTTTGTGACATGTTATACGAATGTCATTTGATGCCTTTTGGACTTTTTTCCATCTTTTCTTGGCTTATTTATGCACATTAATACAAATTTTTCCCTCGGTTGCCCAAACTTTCGAGCCCCCCTGTAGTTTGAACCTGCCGTTCCATCTCAGTGTCTCGACGGCTGCCTCAGTAGTTTTTATTCTGTTCCATCAGCCCCTCACTTCCCCGGGCCTGTGCACATCTATGGAACTTTCTAGACATGACACCAGATACACCCAGATACCCTGGATTCATGTTAAGGATTTCATTTTTGAAAGAACTTTCAAAAAAACTTTTTTGTTCCCAGTCCATAATTCAGAAATCTCTGCACGTAAGCTGGCAAGACTGAAAACCAACATTGAATGCCCATGACATCCCTCAGACGCCACTGCATTAAAAAACAGCATCATTACGTAAAGGACATTATTACCACGTGGCTCAGGAACACTTTGGAAATCCATTGTCAGTTAACACAGTCCATCGCTACATCTACAAGTGCAAGGTAAAACTCTACCATGCAAAGTAATAGACATCTTTCAACAACACCCAGTAATGCCACTGGCTTCTCTGGGCCCAAGCTCATCTAAGATGGACTGACGCAAAGTGGAAAGTGTGCTGTGGTCTGATGAGACCACATTTTAAATTGTTTTTGGAAATCATAGACATCATGTCATCCGGGCCAAAGAAATAAAGGACCATCCATATTGTTATCAGCGCAAAGTTCAAAAGCCAGCATCTGTATTTGTACTGGGTGTGATATTGCCCATGGCATGGGTAACTTGCACATATGTGAAGGCACCATAAATGCTGAAAGGTGCATGAAGTTTTGGAGTAACTTTGGAGCAAATGTGCTGCCATCTAAGCAATGTCTTTTTCATGGACGTCACTGCTTAGTTAAGCAAAACAATGCCAATTCACAATCTGCACATGTTACAACATGACCTTACTTCCTGCTTGTCTCCCATCAAAATAGCTTTGGCCGCTATTCCATAAATTCTGGTTCGCTCCGGCTACAACCCTAACCCTATTTACCTGCTAAATCATCCATGTTCACCAGCTCGTCTCTAACTGTGTCTTTGTGCTGAGCAGCACCACACTTCGGTACAGCGGGTATTTAGAGAGTTCTAAAGAAAGGTAGCTCATAAAAACTGTGAGAATGAAGAAAATAGTAACGTGTTGGGCCTTAAAAACACAAAAATCAGTGAGTTAAAAACCCTTTGTGAAGCTGAGAGGATCTGCAGAGTCGGAAGATAATTCTCTGCGGATTCGGGACTGACAGCAACCTATCTGACATCACACATGGTAATTGAATCCCTTTTATTATTAAAGATCTAAAACATTCCGACTGAGTAAATTATTGTACTTATGGCAGACTCAATATCAACTAAAAACATCACTGTTCAGTAATGATTGCATCATGTTGGTTTTTTTCATGCTGTCTTCACACCTTTGATTGCAGTGACACCTCATTGGTTGAGATGTCATCATCTGACTAACCCAGGTGTGTACAGGTGGAGAGATCTTTCCTTCTTTATAGAGCTGTGTAGATTGAATTATTACTTTATGTTATCACTATTATTACTTCAACTTTTGAAGTACAGGTGTGAACAAACTTCCTGTCCAGAGGGGATCAGCACACCGCCTTTAGGAGCCACTAATGGGCTGCAAAACTTCGTTCATAGAGAGGCAGAAATCTCCCAGGACCTTGTGTGTGACGAGGCTCACTAAACAGACAAATTAAGTAAATGGACATTTTATTTCATATTTATTTTAAAATAATAAGAAAAAACACACTTATCACATCAAATAAACACTTGTATGACAATATATCGATAGGTCCAGAGCTAGTAGCAAAACTCTAATATTTTTGCCGACTGCTTCTTCTACTTCTGCACTCACCCACCCCCCCTATTTTTGCCGGGAGACTGCTGTTTTTTATTGCCCTCTGCTGGTTTCCTCCTGTGGTGAAACCTCTCCTGTATTTCTCCCAATTTATGATACATTTTCACAATTCTTTCCTTTTCATATCAACCTATTTTTGGCACAACACAGCTCTGAGACTCTAAAGGTATACAGTTTCCATCCAGCCCGAGCTCTTTCCTTGCAACTGTCACACTGCCTGCTCTAGAATTATTGAGTCCTTTTAAATTAGAGTAGTCTAGACCTACTCTGTCAAGATAACTTGTTATGACTTTATACTATATGTAAATTAAATTTAATTGACTAGGAACACTAGGGACAGCTACCAGAAGACTTACAACTTTAATGACAGGTTGCTCACGTCAGATCTACGTCTTCAAGCTTAGTTGGAGGCTGTGCAGTGACGCTCGGCACTCACCGAAAAAAGGCTTCTGATACACTTAATTCATTTCAATTCAATTTTATTTATGGTATAAATTCATAACAAGAGTTATCTCGAGAAACTTTACAGATAGAGTAGGTCTAGACCACACTAGATGGGTCCAGAATTTACAAGGACCCAACAGTTCTAGTAGTTTCCTCCAGAGCAAGCAACAGTGCGACAGTTGAGAGGAAAAACTTCCTTTTAGGTAGAAACCTCGGTCAGACCCAGGCTCTTGGTAGGCGGTGTCTGACGGGCCGGTTGGGATTAGAATGAAGAGTGGAAATAACAAAAATAGAAAAAAATAGTAGTTTGTAGCAGTTCTTTATAGTAGTTCATGGCATAGCCGGGCACTGTTTGGCATTACAAGGCCCAGCAGGACGTGGCAGGGCGCAGCAGCAGCTTAGACATCATACCCGTTGTTCATAAGCATTCTTCTTCCAACTGGTCTGTCCTTACCCTCATTCCTCCCTCCCCCATCCCTACCCCTCCCTTCCCCAACACCCAAATGTTTTTGCTCACGTGTTGACAACTTCTCTCTGGCCTCGGCGGCTCCAGTCACTCAGCCCGCTTTGTCAACCTCCATCGCTACCCCCAGCGGCAACAACCACCGGGCCATCAGCACTTCTGGGTCTTCCGCAAGCATTGGCCACGGCCAGTGGCATCACACCTGACGTCACGATGCCTGGACAGCCACAGCACGCATCACCAGCTCCAACTGGCGGGGGTAAGGTCGTGTTTCCCCATGTGCCTGCTCCCTCTGTCTGTCACGTCTCAGGCGCTCTCTCCATTTTCATCCCCATGTTCGCAGGCTTCACAAAACCCTGTGCGCATACATCCCTTCATCCCTTCTTCTACCCTTCCTTCGGCCTAGCCTCAGCTGCTCCAGTCACTCGGCCTGCTTCGTCAGCCTCCATCGCTACCCCCAGCAGCAACGACCACCGGGCCTCCAGCACTACCGGGTCCCCCGCCAGCGCCGGCCACAGCCGGTGGCATCACGCCTGTTGTCACAGAGCCTCGCCAGCCACCGCACGCATCACCAGCTCCCACTGGCGGGGGTCTGGTTGTGTTTCCCCATGTGCCTGCTCCCTCTGTCTGTCATGTCTCAGGCAATCTCTGCCTTTTCATCCTCGTGTTTGCAGGCTTCACAAGACAATATGCAGATACAACCTTCATCCCTTCCTCTACCTTTACTTCAGCTGTTCCTGGCCAATCGGCTTCTGCTCCCTCCCTTTCCAAGCTGGCTGCACTGCAATTCCAGTGCCACTGCCAGCAGCTCAAAGGGACCTACCTAATATGGTGATTGAAGGTCCTCAGCCTTCCTCTTCTTTCCAGCTGGTCTGTCCTTACCCCCTTCCCCCCCTCCACCATCACCCATGCTCATTCCATCCAACGCTTTTTCAGCTTCTGAGGTGCTGAATTTGCACCAACTTCATCCGTCTATAATCCTTCTCGTCATCCCCAGTTTATCAGACATCACCATCCACACCTCAAACTCTCTCATATTCACATTTAGAAGTTTCCTTCCCAATTAATGCCTTGCACCTCAGCTCCTACATCAACCCCTACGAGCCACTAATCAAATACATCGGCTCCAGGTACGCCGCCAAGGCATCTCCACAAACACCCACTTTTCAATATTCCAAAATGGCCACTTGATTCTGGTTTCAAAAACATCTGAACAGAATTCTCTGTATTTCAGCCATATCACCCAAATATTATTCCCGCCACTCTTTTTGCAGTGGTGCAGCATCCACAGCCGGCAAATCAGGCATCTCCGACCAAACCATTCAGTTCCCAGGCCGCTGGTCATCCCAGGCATGCCGATTTTACATCCCAACATTCCCAACAATCTCAGTTAAGCCCACGCACAACTCAGTTCTACACACTCTGACGCTTTTGGGGGTCTGTAAACTATTCCGGCAAAAATTGCGTCTGAGAGGGAACCCCCCTCCTTTGAGTCTCCTCCACCCATACATCCTCCCAGACCAGCCATCAGACGACATCCACATCAATTTATCTATCTGCACATTCATATTGTTCATCTGCACATTCTTAATGTTTATTAAATAATTAACTAACACATGTGTGATGTGTGTGAACCTGCGACTTGGTGAGACATTTTTTCAAAGTGTCTGTAAACACATGTCTGTAAATACATGTCCATTGTAATGTTCTACTATGAGATATCAGTTAAGTTTTTGCATGGGCCCCTATCAGATGACTCCTTGAGCACTGATGCCTCGCTGTGCGATCCTCTGGTCTGATGTCATTTACATCAGGGTAATGTTTAGCATCCTCAGCAGCTGCGGTCGGATCATCTTCCTTCTGCCGCTTTTGTTTGTCCTGGTTGAAGGTGTCTGTGAAGACCCCAAGAACTCTTAAATCTGAACATTCTGAACATTCAACAACAAAACAACAACATCAAAAAGAACATTGAGGAACTCTTATTTTCGTATTTCAAATGTCAATATGTTTATCTTCAATATTTTTTTTATATCATACTTGTTGTCCTTATTGCACCGTGGGTTGGAGTGACACATAGTATATCTCTGGCCTTGGAAGTCTGGGCTTGGGTATACTGATGCAACATTACACAAAAATGCGTAATCAGTGTGTGACACCATACCTCCCTTTGGACCCTGTGTGTCCAGGTTGCTGCTCTCCGTGTAACAGCAAAACTGGATAAAGGTTCAGCTGCTGCGTCAGTCTGCTGCAGTCAGGGGAGGGTGCTGTGTATTATTCTAAATGTTCCCATACACTGATGTCTTTTACCTGCTGGACAGACCACAGGACACATATGAACACTATATACAGTATATTGTTTCAGCTGATCATATCAGCTGTTATAAGACACAAAAGTGGAGAACTTCACTACGCTAAAAGCTTCTCCCAAAGGTTGAATGTAATTGCAAATATATCACTTGTGGAAAAGAACCTTTTGAACGTCTGTCATGTATGAGACTTGTTAACCTGGAGACATTTCTTTTTCAGTCATTCAACTCTAATATTGTTCAATGAAACATGTGAGGTTGCTTGTGCATTTAGTTCATGTGACTGACCTTTTTCTCCCATGTCCATGTTTTGTCTTTCTGAACTATCACAATTGTTAGAAATGTGCACTTTATGCAACTTGCATAAATGCAGATAGTGTTAAAGCTAGTGTTGAAATAGGACTTCTTGCTGTTAAAATTGTAATCTCATTTACTGTATCTCCATCTGTTCTCACTTCTCTTCTTCCAGCTCTGCTGTTGTGCAGACATGATGAGCAACAACAGCCTGAATCCTTTGTATTTTCGGTTCACTCTGTTTGCAGACTTTGGGCCCCTCAGGTATCTGTTCTTCAGTCTGTGTCTGTTGCTCCACATGACTATTGTCTCTGCTAACTCTGACCAAACTCTGTTCTAGCAGATCACACGCATTTCTGAACTGGGCGTCTGTCGAGGCATTACGGTAAGCGTACCTGACTCATTTCCGTTTCCTGTGCCTGTGTGTTGGTTGCGTGTTGGTAGCTCTGCTGCTCACGACATACCAGTTCAGTTTGTTAGATTTGCTATTACAGCGGCTAACTGTCCGCTAAACACTTATTCTTATAGCAGTTCTGCCTAAGCACTCACATATCTTCTCTTTTTTTTTTTTTTTTTTTAGCGACTTTTGTTAAATAACAGCTGTTTTAACGCTTGGTAGCTAACGCTACCGTACTTTAGCTTAGCTGCTAACGACTTTAACCTAGCAGTTAGTTATGTCGGCCCCCTCTCCGACTTTCTCCTGCTCGATGTGTGAGATGTTTAGTTACTCCTCTGCATTCTTTAGCGGTGATGGCGTGTGTAACAAGTGTAGTTTATTTTTGGACGTGGAGGCGAGGCTTAGTAAGTTAGAAGTCCGGATCCGCACCATGACAGATCAGTCGTCAGTTACTGTAGCTAACCCCCCCCCCGGTAGTCGGCACGGGCCGGCCTGAGCCTGAGTTAGCCTCTGGTAGCCGTTCCTCGCGAACTCCGGAGCAGTCAGGACATAGTGCGTGGGTTACTGTGCGAGGACGAGGAAGAGACAGTCGTAAGCTTTCCAAGACGTCGGACCGCCACCAGCCTGTTAGCGTTTCTAACAGGTTTTCCCCACTCAGCAACCCCCCCGCTGAGAAACCAACTCTGGTTATCGGCAGCTCCATTCTGAGAAACGTGAAGTTAGCGAAGCCGGCGGCCGTAGTTAAGTGCATCCCGGGGGCTAGAGCGGGCGACGTTGAGTCTTATCTGAAACTGCTGGCTAAGGATAAACGTAAATACAGCAAGATTGTTATTCACGTTGGCGTTAATGACTCCCGGTTACGGCAATCGGAGGTTACAAAGATTAATGTTGAATCGGTGTGTACATACGCAAAGTCAATGTCGGACACCGTAGTTTTCTCTGGACCCCTGCCAAATCTAACCAGCGATGACATGTATAGCCGCATGTCGTCATTTCGCCGCTGGCTATCGAGGTGGTGTCCAGATAATGATGTGGGCTTTGTGGATCACTGGCAGTCTTTCTGGGGAAGACCTGATCTGATTCGGAGAGACGGCATTCATCCCACTTGGGATGGAGCAGCTCTCATTTCTAGAAACATTGACAAGTTTTTTGGTGGACCTAATCCTTGACAATCCATAGTTGGGATCAGGAGGCAGAGTCCCAGTCTAACACACTTCTCTGCTCCTTTATTCCAGGTGTTACCTAGTAAAAATCCCATAGTGACGGTGTCTGCCCCCCGACCATTCAAATTATTTAAATCAAAGGTAAACAGAAGAGGAGCTGCGCATGAAAACCTCATAACAATTAAAACCACAAGTGCAATAGTTCAAAAGACTAGGAGAATTAAATGTGGACTCTTAAACATCAGATCTCTCTCTTCTAAAGGTGTACTAGTAAATGAATTGATATCAGATTCTAATATTGATTTATTTTGTCTTACTGAAACCTGGCTGGGTGATGGAGAATATGTTAGTCTAAATGAATCCACCCCCCCCAGTCATATTAATACTCACATTCCTCGAGGCACAGGCCGAGGAGGTGGAGTTGCAGCTATCTTTGATTCTAGTCTACTAATCAGCTCTAAACCTAAACTAAATTATAACTCATTTGAAAGTCTTGTTCTTAGTCTTTCACACCCAAGTTGGAAATCAATGCAACCAGTTCTATTTGTTATAGTGTACCGAGCACCTGGTCCATACTCTGAATTTTTATCCGAATTTGCAGAGTTTCTGTCAAACTTAGTGCTAAAAACGGACAAATTTATTATTGTAGGGGATTTTAATATTCATGTGGACGATGAGAATGATAGCCTTAGCACTGCGTTTATCTCTCTTTTAGATTCTATTGGCTTCTCTCAAAGTGTACATAAACCAACTCACCGTTTTAACCACACCCTCGATCTTGTTCTGGTATATGGTGTTGAAATTGAACATTTAATAGTGTTCCCACAGAATCCCTTTCTATCTGACCACTGTTTGATAACTTTTGAGTTTATACTGCTGAACTACACGCCATTAGGCAAAACCTCCTATACAAGATGTCTATCTGATAGTGCTGTAGCTAAATTTAAGGATGCGATTCCGTTAGCATTTAATTCATTACCAAGTCCCAAAGTAACGGAGGACTCCTATGCTATTAGTCCCTCCCAAATCGATCATTTTTTTGATAGTGCAGCAGGCTTGCTACGAATGACTCTAGACTCTGTTGCTCCTCTAAAAAAGAAGATAATAAAACAAAGACGGTTAGCTCCATGGTATGACACTGAAACTTGCAAATTAAAGCAAATATCGCGGAAACTTGAGAAGATCTGGCGCTCCACCAAACTGGAAAATTCTCGTTTAACCTGGCAAGATAGTCTTAAAACGTATAGGAAGGCCCTCCGTAATGCCAGAGCAGCGTACTACTCGTCATTGATAGAGGAAAATAGGAACAACCCCAGGTTTCTTTTCAGCACTGTAGCCAGGCTAACAGAAGGTCACACCTCTACTGAGCCAAGTATTCCCATAGCTCTTAGTAGTAACGACTTTATGAGGTTCTTCAATGATAAAATTATAACTATTAGAAGCAAAATTCACCAAGACCTGCCTTTAACTGGCACTGACTTATCTCTAAACTCAGGAACCTTAGAAACAGCTGTAAAACCAGATACGTGTTTAGACTGCTTTGCTTCACTTGATCTTTATCAATTTAATTTAATTATTTCTTCATCTAAACCCTCAACCTGCCTCTTAGACCCCATCCCGACTAGGCTACTTAAAGAAGTTTTACCATTAGTCAACACTTCTCTACTAGATATAACCAATCTGTCTTTATTAACAGGCTATGTACCACAGCACTTTAAAGTAGCTGTAATTAAACCTCTTCTGATAAAGCCAAACCTTGATCCAGATGTTTTAGCCAACTATAGACCTATATCCAACCTTCCATTTCTCTCTAAGATTCTTGAGAAACAGTCGCCAAACAGCTGTGCGACTTTCTGCATAGCAACAGCTTATTTGAGGATTTTCAGTCAGGATTTAGAGTTCATCATAGCACAGAGACAGCACTTGTGAAAATTACTAATGACCTCCTAATTGCTTCAGACAAAGGACTTATCTCTGTACTTGTGTTATTAGATCTTAGCGCTGCATTTGATACCATTGACCATTATATCTTATTACAGAGATTGGAACATTTAATTGGCATTAAAGGGACTGCTCTAAGCTGGTTTAAGTCTTATTTATCAGATCTATCTCAGTTTGTTCATGTTAACGATGAATCCTCTGTGCACGCCAAGGTTAGTCATGGAGTCCCACAAGGATCTGTGCTCGGTCCAATCCTGTTCACTTTATGCTTCCTTTAGGCAGTATTATTAGGAAACACTCCATAAACTTTCATTGTTATGCAGATGATACTCAGTTATATCTATCAATCAAGCCAGGTGAAACTAATCAGTTAGCTAAACTTCAAACGTGCCTTCAGAATATTAAAACCTGGATGACCTGTAATTTTCTATTGTTAAACTCAGATAAAACTGAAGTTATTGCTCTCGGCCCTAAGCACCTCTGTGACGCATTATCCAAAGATATAGTTACTCTGGATGGCATCACCCTGGCCTCCAGCACCACAGTGAAGAATCTTGGAGTCATCTTTGATCAGGACATGTCCTTTAATTCCCACATAAAGCAAATTTCAAGGATTGCCTTTTTTCTCCTACGTAATATTGCAAAAATCAGGAATATCCTGTCTAAAAATGATGCAGAAAAACTAGTCCATGCATTTGTTACTTCTAGGCTGGATTACTGCAATTCTTTGTTATCAGGTTGCTTGAAAAAATCCATAAAGACTCTACAGCTGATCCAGAATGCTGCAGCACGTGTTCTGACAGGGACCAGGAAAAGAGATCACATCTCTCCGGTTTTAGCTTCTCTGCATTGGCTTCCTGTAAAATCCAGATTAGAATTTAAAATCCTTCTTCTCACCTACAAAGCTCTTCATGGTCAGGCTCCATCTTATCTTAAAGAGCTCATAGTACCTTACAACCCTGCGAGAGCACTACGCTCCCAGAATGCAGGGTTACTGGTGGTTCCTAGAGTCTCTAAAAGTAGAACGGGAGCCAGAGCATTCAGGAACCAGGTTCCAGTTTGGGTCCGGGAGGCAGACACCGTCTCCACATTTAAGAGTAGGCTTGAGACTTTCCTATTTGATAAAGCTTATAGTTAGGGCATAGAATCGAATATTGTTAGGGAGTAGTAGTTAGTCACACAGTTTCAGATTTATCTATCATATAATCAAGAATATAATAAAACTAAAGGGAGACTTGGCATACAGCCCAATCCGGTTGGGGAGAGTTCTAGGCCGACCGGGCTGGAGCTCTCTTTACCTTGTCTCTCTTGGTTTTGCTGTAATAGTTTTAGACAGCTTTTATTTTGATACACTGCGCTCTTCTCTCCTCTATCTTTCCATCTTTTCATTTATGTGCATCCATGTCCCAGAAATGCTTGTTACTAACCTAGCTCTGGGGAGTCATTCCCCGGAGTACTTATGTTCTTTTTTCCCCAGCATGTTCCCTCGGATCAGAGAGGCTCCGAAATCAGGGTAGCAGCTGTCGCCATGGTCCCGCTCCATGTTCTGTGACGCCATGTTCAACTGCTACACTGCAGTGCCCTGCCACGTCCTGCTATGTCCTGCTGTGCCTTGTAATGCCGCACAGCGTCCTGCTATGCCATGAACTACTACAAAGAACTGCTACAAACTACAAATTTTTTCTATTTTTGTTATTGCCACTCTTCATTAACCCCAACCGGCCCGTCAGACACCGCCTACCAAGAGCCTGGGTCTGACCGAGGTTTCTGCCTAAAAGGAAGTTTTTCCTCGCCACTGTCGCACTGTTGCTTGCTCTGGAGGAAACTACTAGAACTGTTGGGTCCTTGTAAATTCTGGAGTGTGGTCTATCTGTATAGTGTCTTGAGATAACTCTTGTTATGAATTGATACTATAAATAAAATTGAATTGAATTGAATTGACTCTTATTTTGTTACTAACGTAACACGTTATTATGAATGTAAGGTGTCGGTGTCGTCATTTATTTACTCGTTAATCACAGTAACGTTACGTATATAGGCCTACCAAAACAAAGCTTTTGAAATAAACTTACCCTGACTTGTTGGGCCATTGTGGATTGCTGCCAACATGAAGAAGAACAGAAAAGAGCACTTTGTCTTCTGATTGGCGATTGGTTTATCCCACCCCGCCCCCCTCTGCTCTCTCACATCTTCACAGCTTCAATTACAAATTAGTTTTGCACCAAATGTACCGTAAGAAGTGAAAGTCGAGAGCGCAGACTCGCCGCTGTGTGATGCGAGAGAGCACACTGCAGTGACAGATTCCAGAGGTTGTATTCACTGAGTTGTGGTTGTACTGGAAAAAGTGACTGAAGTGGAATTAAAAAAAAAAATACGAGTACAGATTTTCTTCTACAAGCTCTCAAATCATATTCTGCAAGTGCTCACATCGCATATACGAGTACAGTTTTTTTTTTGCAAGCTCTCAATTCATATTTTACAAGTGCACATCGCATCTACGTGCTCTCACTTTTGCACCATATTTACCTTTATAGGAACACACCACTACTAAATACACTCAGGTGAGTAGTAAATTCAAAGCTCAAAACAGCCAAAATTAGTAAATCTTTTGAACTAGAAATGTGCAGAATAATATACATATAATTAACACAAATGGTTCAACCCACCACCAGATATCTTTAGGGTTACAATCTATATTATTTAAAATGCGAGTCCCTACCCCGGAGGTCCTACGTCTTATAAAGCACGACAAACTTCCCTTTAACCAGAACGAGCAGAAGCCGGGAAGACAAAGCTGATCTCTCCGTTACCTTGGAGACTAAATAAAAAGACTCATAATTAACAAAGATCTGAGTGCTGCGTGGTTATTATACTCTGTGATGTTTGGGAAGTACGGTGTAGTTTTAACCAGAATGAAAGTAGCAATAGTGTGGACATCCTCCACCAGCGGGGGCCGCATGGTGAAGGGATGTTTCTTCTTTTTTTAAACTAGAAAAAGTCAAATTCACATTGAAAGGTTCAGTCCAGAAATTTTACTTAAAATGGCCGAACCCTTTGGGACATATGTTGAGAATCTTAAAGACACCTTTAATTGTTATTCTACTTGTTCTTGTTTTGTAAGTATGTTTAAGGTAATTTTGATGCATAATTGTGAGAATGTACATTAATATCATTTAATTTTTTTTCTACATTTTTATATTTTTTATTTAAGTTTTTATTTTTTTATTTTCATTTATTTTTTTAGTATTTTTTATTTTATTTTTTTGTATTTATTTATTTTAGTATTTTTTTATTTAGTTCATTTATTAAATTTTTAGAATTTCTTATATATTTTTTTTAAAATAATTTTTATTTTGTTTTTATTGTTTTTAGCATTTTTTATTTTATTTTAACTTTTTTATTATTATTTTATTTGTTGGTGGTGGTGTGAACAAACTAACTGCCAAGAGTGGGATGGGAAGGGTGAAGGGTGGGTGAGGGTAATCTTCTTCCTGTTTATTAAAAAAGAAAAACTGAAGGGAAATGTATTGTTTGACATATGTAACCTGTATTGTGCAATTCCTTTTTTTTTAAATAAATCCCACAGTACTGGATGTTAAATGTGCGTCGGGACAACTGTGGGGAAATGAAGAGTGGCTCGGTTATCACATGATTTTACACATATGAAGACATTAAACCAACATAATCTGGCAACTTTACACTCACTCTGAATGTTGAACAGGAAACGCATCGCTAATATTTAGTAAGAAATTAATAAACATCCATCCAACCATCCATTTTCATCCGCTTATCCGGTACCGGTTCTCGGGAGCAGCAGCTCCAGCATGGGACCCCAAACTTTGCTTTCCCGAGCCACATCAACCAGCTCCGAGTGGGGGGTCCCAAGCAGCGGCTCTACTCTTAGCTCCTTTCTGATGACTGAGCTTCTCACCCTATCTCTAAGGGAGGCCCAGCCACCCTCCTGAGGAAACCCATTTCAGCCGCTTGTACCCTGGATCTGGTTCTTGGGGTTATGACTCAGTCTTTATGACCATAGGTGAGGGTAGGAACAAAAACTGACCAGTAGATCGAGAGCTTTGCTTTCTGGCTCAGCTCCTTTTTGTCACAACGGTGCGATAAACAGAATGTAATACCGCACCTGCTGCTCTGATTCTCCGACCAATCTCACGCTCCATTGTCCTTGGGAACAAGACCCCAAGATATTTAAACACCTTCACTTGGGGTAAGGTCTCACTCCCTACCTGAAGAAAGCAGTTAGAGGTGTACCTTGGTGCCGATCAAAGGTCCTTCTCCATGTCTTCATTAAACTTCTCCCACACCCACTGCTTTGCCTCTGTCACGGCAGAGGCTGCAGCCCTTCCTCGCTTTTTCATAGGGTATTTGTTTCAAATTTCATTTGTATATGTATAATGAATAAACATTAAAATGATTAATTTGTGAAGCAGAGTTAAGAGGTCCACACACAATGTTCACACATTATTAATAATGTTCCACATTATTATTTGACCAGGTGTCTATATTATCATAGAACTACTATGTTTTAAACCTTAGTTACACCATGTTAAGGAATTACAGTCTTACAAAAGAAAAGAAAGATTAGGAGAAGATAATAAGTACATGGTGTCCAGGTGATCTAAGTAAGAGGTAGAGACTTTATATGATCCAGATAACGTATTATGGGGCTGTCTGCATCCGGCAAGAACGCCGGTCTTTCCCTCCATATTGGGGGTAGTCTAAAACGACTCTGGAGAAACTTCTCCTGTGTCTCTGTGTTAATTAGGTCAATTTTTACTGGGTTGACGTTCCAGAAGTCTCTCGTAAGCATCTCGGAGGCTACTTCAGACGTTACAGAAGTCTCTCGTTAGCATCTCGGAGGCTGCTTCAGACGTCTTTAAAGGACTGGAAGTGGAAAAAGATTACAATGTTCACAAGGAATCTGTTTAATCATCCTGGATTATTTCACACAAAGTTCATTCATTTGTTCATAACAATAAGCTGATATATTTATGGAAGTGTGATCCTGTCCAGACTCAGCTGATCAGCAGTGAGAGACAGGAGGAGACTATCCGTCTTACACAGGACACAGAGACACTGAGGATCCAAGAGACCAGATCCTAAACCCAGGATAGAGAGTCTGAGTGAATGAGGTGTTGAAGGTGTGGAGGTGGATCAGTGAGTCAGAGGAGACTGTGTAGAAGGACAGAGAGCCAGCAGGACAGTCCACATACACTGCTACTCTTCCAGAGACACGGGGGACGGAGATGGATGTTCCTCTGTTATTGTGACAGACAAAGTAACGACCGTTATAGCAGACCAGACTCCAGGACTGATCATTATATCCCAACACACAGTCATCACTGTATCCTCTCCTCCTTATTCCTCTGTAACTCAATGATATATAAACCCCTCCTCTCGTCTCGACCTCCCAGTAACAGCGACCAGTCAGACCATCTCTACACAGCAGCTGAGACCAGGACTCAAACCTCTCTGGATGACCAGGATATGGCTGATCCTCCTTCACACGTGTCACCTTCCTGTTGTTGTCAGACAGTTTAAGTTTCCTGTTCACCGTGTTTGTGTCAACCGTGAGTTCACAGGAATCTGACGGAGAGAACGAGACACAACACAGGTGCAGTTATTAACCAATCAGCTCTTTGGTGATGACATCACAGGGTTGAATGAGTGATGTCACAGTCTGATGAATGAAATTAAAAACACACTTACACTTCCTCAGACCTGGTGTCAACCATCTGACTCCAGCAGGCTCCACCCTGAAAGGAGGAGGGGGGGCATTACATCACTCTCTCTGTAACCTGTCTCTCTCTCTAACCTGAATAATACCTTCCATTATATTAATGTCCAGATAACGTGATTTCCAGGCTGTGAAACTGAAAATATGATGACAAATGATTTGAACAGACATATTTGACAGGCCTTGGTTTTGGGACACATTCTTGATATAAACAATGGAACAACAACCTGGAAATCCATTTTAACCCAGAAGACTCTTCAGAGCCCCATTGTTCCCCAGCAGCAAGACTCAAGACCCCCCCGTCCCTATCATCAGGAGTATATAGCCTATACTACTAACAACTAATTAGGCTTCTGAGATGGATGTATTTACAACAGCCACCACATTTAAAACTAACCCTAAGCTAGGCTAAACCTGTTGTGGACCTTTCTTTGTCGAGTTGAAACGGATTTGATCCCTGAAAAGAGGGAAATTAGGATGTTTCTTATACCCATGGACAGATATGTGTCCAAATTACATTAACTATCAACAAAGGGAGTTATCATTTTAGTTCCTTCGAGATGTTCTCCTTTCAAATGTCTTACACTAATATCTCTTTAATGTTGATCAGTGTGTGTACCTGAGAGTGTCCAATCTCCAGAGAGGATCCTTGAGTCCCACTGACAGCAGCTTCACTCCTGAGTCTCCTAGGTGATTGTAGCTCAGGTCCAGCTCTCTCAGATGGGAGGGGTTGGAGCTCAGAGCTGAGACCAGAGAAGAACAGCCTTCCTTTGAGATCAGACAACCTGACAGACTGTAAACACACAGAACAACACACAGGAAGTCTTTGTCAACACGTGGAGCCATGTGGTAGTTTTTTCTTTGTTTGTTGTCCAGGTACATTTTAGTCCAGATTTAGAATAATCTTTAAAATCATAAGCAGTATTTAATCAGAATAAAATACTTTGGAAACATTCAACTTTATTAAATATTCAATACTGTGTTTTCAAAGATTGTTGTTGTTGATCTGACCTGAGAGTCTCCAGTGTGCAGTGTGGACTCTTCAGTCCATCAGAGATCAGCTTCCCTCCTGAATCCTGCAGGTTGTTGTTACTCAGGTCCAGCTCTCTCAGACTAGAGGACTGGGAGCTGAGAACTGAGGACAGAGCTTCACAGCTTCTCTGTGACAGGTTACAGCCACTTAGCCTGGAAAGACAACAGGAAACAAGACAGATAACGTGTGTGTTTAAATGTTGAGTCTGGACCTTTTGTATATTTAGTATATTAAATCCCTTTTCAGGTTAAATTCTGTTTCATTCTAAACAAGTTGCAGATATCTATTCAAGAGTGAACCAGGTATCAAAGTCACATGATATTAAAATATAAAAGGATTTCTAGATCTCAGCCACAGTTCATATTTCATGCTTTATGGTTTGTGATTATAAATAAAAACGAAATACTTAGGAAACATTCAAAGACTTTGTGAAATTAGTCCTGAAAGCTAACGGGCTAGCGGTCCCAGAGGTCTATTCTGTGTCTTTTTAGCCTCCACAGGGGATTTTCTATCCAGCCTGGAACTCATGCCTTTTTCGGGATTGTTGAACATTAAATCCAAACTGTTACATCCAAGATTTATCCACTTGACGTTCATATTTTATCACGTTTTCGCTCATTTCTGCTGCTAGCTCCGCGCTCCGTGGCTTCTCTGTATCTGTGTGCCTTCACTTCCGTTTGTCAACAGGGTTGTTGTTTCACAAGCTTTTTTAGAAAATAAAACCATAAGCACAATAAACTGTAAAAATTATTTTAGGTCTCTGAGGGTTAAATGAAATTAAATAAAGTTTACAGAAATACCTCAGATTAAAGACAAACAGTAAGTTGGTCTGACCTGAGAGTCTCCAGTGTGCAGTGTGGACTCTTCAGTCCATCAGAGATCAGCTTCCCTCCTGAATCCTGCAGGTTGTTGTTACTCAGGTCCAGCTCTTTCAGACTAGAGGACTGGGAGCTGAGAACTGAGGACAGAGCTTCACAGCTTCTCTCTGACAGGTTACAGCCACTCAACCTGGAGAGACCACAGGAAGTTATTTATTATTAACTCCTGATAGCATAAAAAGATAGATTATTTATTGATGAATGAATTCCACACACAGAGCTCTTTTGGAGGCTTTGACCACTGGCAGTAGCCTCAGAAGAGCCTTCTCTGAAGCTTTGATTTTCTTCAGGTCAAACACGTCCAGATCTTCTTCTGATGACAGTAAGATAAAGACCAGAGCTGACCACTGAGCAGGAGACAGTTTATCTGTGGAGAGACTTCCTGATCTCAGGGACTGTTGGATCTGCTCGAATAGAGAACGATCATTCAGTTCATTCAGACAGTGGAACAGGTTGATACTTCTCTCTGCAGACAGATCCTTACTGATCTTCTCCTTGATGTACTCAACTGTTTCCTGATTGGTCTGTGAGCTACTTCCTGTCCGTGTCAGCAGACCTTGAAGGAGATTCTGATTGGTCTGCAGTGAAAGACCCAGAAGGAAGCGGAGGAACAAGTCCAGGTGTCCATTAGGACTCTGTAAGGCCTTGTCCACAGCACTCTGGTAGAACTGTGTTGATGATGTTTTTTCTTCCGCCAGCAGGTTGACTCCAGAGTTGGTGAAGGTCAGATGGACATGAAGAGCAGCCAGGAACTCCTGAACACTCAGATGGACAAAACAGAACACCTTGTCCTGGTACAGTCCTCTCTCTTCTTTAAATATCTTTGTGAACACTCCTGAGACCACTGAGGCTGCTCTGACATCGATGCCACACTCTCTCAGGTCTGATTCATAGAAGATCAGGTTGCCTTTCTGCAGCTGCTCAAAAGCCAGTTTTCCCAGAGACTCTATCATCTTCCTGCTCTTTGGACTCCAGTGTGGATCCGACTCAGCTCCTCCATCGTACTTGATGTTCTTCACTTTGGACTGAACCACCAGGAAGTGTATGTACATCTCACTCAGGGTCTTGGGAAGCTCTCCTCCCCCTCTGGTTTTCAACACATCCTCCAGAACTGTAGCAGTGATCCAGCAGAAGACTGGGATGTGGCACATGATGTGGAGGCTTTGTGATCTCTTCATGTGGGAGATGATTCTGCTGGCCTGCTCCTCATCTCTGAATCTCTTCCTGAAGTACTCCTCCTTCTGGGCGTCAGTGAACCCTCTGATCTCTGTCACCATGTCAACACACCCAGGAGGGATCTGATTGGCTGCTGCAGGTCGTGTGGTTATCCAGAGGCGAGCAGAGGGAAGCAGATTCCCCCTGATGAGGTTTGTCAGCAGCACACCCACTGAGGTGGACTCTGTAACATCAGTCAGGATCTCAGTGTTGAGGAAGTCCAGAGGAAGTCGACACTCATCCAGACCGTCAAAGATGAAGACCACCGGGAACTCTTCAAACCTGCTGAGTCCTGCTTCTTTGGTTTCACTAAAGAAGTATTCAACAAGTTCCACCAAGCTGAACTTTCTTTCTTTCAGCAAATTCAGCTCTCTGAAGGTGAATGGGAATGTGAAGTGGATGTCCTGGTTGGCTTTGCCTTCAGCCCAGTCCAGAGTGAACTTCTGTGTTAAGACTGTTTTCCCGATGCCAGCCACTCCCGTTGTCATCACTGCTCTGATTGGTTCATCTCTTCCAGGTGGGGTTTTAAAGATGTCTTCTTGTCTGATTATTGTTTCTGGTTTGTCTGGTTTCCTGGATGCTGTTTCAATCTGTCTGACCTCATGTTCATCATTGACCCCTGCAGCCCCTCCCTTCATGAGGTAGATCTCTGTGAACATCTGATTCAGAACGGTTTGGTTTCCTGCTTTAGCAATCCCCTCAAACATACACTGGAAGTTCCTGCTTAGCTTAGATTTGAGTTTACATTTAGAAACTCCTGCTGGACTTCCTGAATGAATACAGAACAGAGAAGATCAGTAGGTTATTTATAAAGAAACAGGAACATACTTTGACCCTTTTCTGGAGACATTAGTAAACGTCCCATTAGTCCAGCAAGTTAAATCTTTAGAGAAATCCTCTTACTGCTCTGCAGACGGTCAGCCAGCTCGTCCTGCTTCATTCTCCTCAGGAAGTGCAGTGTGATCTTCAGAAACGCCTCTCTGGTCCTCCTCTGATCTTCATCCTCACCCTCCCTTTGACTCTCTGAGCATTCTGGGGAATCTGGTCTCAGAACCTTCTGGATCTTCTTCAGCTCGTTCTTTACAAAAGTGACGATGTTGTCCTCCAGCAGCTGGAATAGAAGATTATATGAATGACAACCAGCCTGAAATCATGGAAGCCATCATCCGATCCATGATGGACAGACTGAGGACCCTCTGGTCTGAAAAGTGCAGCATGGAGACAATTGCAAACAGAATAGATATAAAAGTAGTTTGTGTACATGTACAGACCATAAAGATGGAGTCCAGGTGGGTATGATGCTGCTGGGCAGGCTGACCACTGCGACCCTCTGAGCTCTCCTGGTCCACTCTGTAGAGGAATCAGGAAGAATTATCTCACTGGTTGCCTTTATTTTAGGGCTGCACAATTAATCGAATTTTAATCGCGATCACGATTTGGACTTTCCACGATCAAATTTGCGTGATTGAGCGATTATTTTTTATAAAGCGTCATTTCATAGAACGCTCCGGGTTTTTTGCAAAGCCAATCTCCCGCTCCATAAAGCCGTCTGCTCATGAGCCAGTCAGAGTAGTTCACTGCACCGCGCAGCTAAGTTTCTAGATTTAGACAGTCCTAGAGGACAGAGTAGCGTGAGGAAATCTCAACAGATAGCTGTCGGTAATACGTCAGTTTCAAGGTTTACCAGTTTACCAGTAAACGCAACACTTTGTCCCATCTCTTGTTTTTCCGACAACAGCAGTGAGCAGTGCTAGTCAGTGCTATAGCGTCTGTTAGCTGTTAGCTCCTCTAGGACGCTAATGTCCTCGCATCCGCTGCAATGCTGTTTATATGGATATGGTTTAATTTTGCGTTACATGACCCATTTCGTCTGTAAAGCCGTGCCTGTGTTGGATCTTTCTACGCTCTCTCGTCTTACTCTTTCTCCTCTTACTCTCCGCGCCCCACCACACAGCGGCCCGGTCCACACTTCTGACATTAGTCTACAGTTTTAATTTTTTATTAACACACTGTATATTGTTAAGTATGAGGGGCAAACTTGTTTTTGTACCAGTGTTTCCGCGGGTAACTGTTATCGCGGCCGCCACGGCGAAGAACACAGAAGAAGTTATTGAATGCAACTAACTTCAGTTGGTAGAGTAACAGCGTGGGAGACGGAGCTGCTGGACCGAAGCCTGGACCAGAGATGTGACCCATGGCCAGAATATCATAGTTCATAAAAATGCAGCGCAGTGACGATACAGACGTTTCATACACACGTTTGTTTACGCCATTTGACCCGTGCTGGACCCGTTCATAATGATCTCTGTGTCTCTGTGAGTAGCGTCCATCACACTCCCTCTCGCAGTTATAAATAGCCTATGTGACAATAAAATTTGTTTTGGTTAAAATCTACAAATAATCGTGAGAATAATCGCGATAAAAATTTTGATCAAAATAATCGTGATTATCATTTTGGCCATAATCGTGCAGCCCTACTTTATTTGCTTCCCCTCATTGACTTCTGATCTGACATCCAACTGGCCAACCCACATCCAACATTTGGGAAGAATATTGCATTTTGACCAATTGGCAGGGGGGGGGCAATCTTTTGATGAAGCCACTCACTGAAATAGTCTTCTCATGGCAAATATTGTCCTGACCCAGGTGACACAAACACTTAGCAAGGGTCGCTGGTTCTCCAGGTGGGAAGGGTTGGGGGGGGGCACACATGACATTACCCTGGAAGAAGCACTTTGAGGCACACACATATGAACCCCCTACCCGGTATTCCCAGTTGGAGAAGAACATTTGGGAAGAATTTTGCAATTCCTGATTTGTAGCCTAGCCGATGGCTATGGGAGATTTAAAATTATTTTTGATGGGGCTAAAACACCAGATCCTGTTGGTCCAGACCAGGTCCAATATTAAAGTGAGATCTACAGTTGAAGACCGGTCTTACTGGTCAGCTTTCACATGGGAGAATATAAATACCTGTGCAGAAGAAAGATGTTGAAAATAAACTCCAAAAACGCCTCTGGCTACATAACAGTTAAAACATGACTCAGTAATATTATAATAATATTAACAGCTGACCTCTTTCCAGCAGAGGGTTGTTGACCTTTAAAGTTAATGAGGTGTGGATTTGACCAGTCGCTCTTGAAGGACACACAGCTGGGTTCAGGTCCAGCAGAGTCTGGTCTCTGATGGATCCTGTTACACAGAGAGTAAGACCAACAGGAATTGAAATCCACTTTTTAGTATTCAGACACAAAAACTGCTGGAGATACAAGCAGCGACTAAAACAAGACTAACACAAAGAAGTTCAATGAATTATACAAAAAACTGGGTTCAAAGCTCAAACACCAGAGAATATACAGGACCAAACCAGATCCAGAATATACCTAAAGTCAAGAGATAAAGACTGGTTTAACTGGACAGCTTTCAGATCGAGAATATAAATATATGTGAAAAAGAAAGATGCTGAGAATAAACTCCAAAAACTTCTCTGGAGACATAAAAGTTAAAGGATGACTCAGCAATATTATAATATTAATACCTCTTTCCAGCAGAGGTTTGCTCTCCTTTAAAGTAAAAGCGTTCATCCATTGACCGGTTGCTCTTAAAGGACACACAGCTGGGTTCAGGATCAGGATCAGGATCAGGATCAGGTTGGTCTGGACTCTGATGGATCCTGATAGAAAAACACATTTATTGAGGGTCATGTTCAGTAGTTTCTAATAGCCAGACCTTCCTCCTCCACAGCTCTGCAAAGGAAGGTCTGGCTAGTCCTCACAGCATTACTGGATGGGACAACAACGAGCTTTGGTTCATCAGTAGGGAAGGGCATGATTAACCAACCATCGATAACTAAGAATTTCATCAATCACGTAAATTTCTTATTGATTAAACTAATGCAGGCTGCGTTGTGTGAGTCTTGAAGCAATTTAATGAACTTCACTGTGTGGCAGCAAGTAGACATTTTACCACCGGGAGCAAATATTTGCAAGTTCTTCTTGTATTAATCGATGAACACACTGTATTTTTGTATTTTCATTTCATTTTTAATTTATAAAAAGTTAAATAAACGAGGATTTTAAATATAAAAATATGAATGTTTAATTGATAGTCATTCGTTAAATCCCCCGATGATTGACTTAGAAAATTTAATTGAATGCCCATCCCTATTTATCAGCATCCCTTTAGACCAATCACAATCATCGTGGACGGGGCTAAGCTCCGGACGGAGCCACGGTGCCTCTGCAGAATAGTCTAAGGAAGGCTGCAAGAAGAGCCCCCCCTCCATGAGACAACATGGGGGGGGGGGTTGTTGGAGGTTTCAGAACGACTCACCTCTGTCTTTGGCGTTCAATCTGTTCTGCCCCGTCCTTCTGTCTGCGTATCGTCCTTCTCTCCTCCTCCAGTTTAATTGGCTTGTCCATTACAGGTCTCCTTGTTTTTAAAGTGGTTGTGTCTCCGCGGACTGGTGACTCTTCATGGACCCACAGCTGGGCTCAGGTTCAGCAGGGTCTGGTCTCTGATGGGTTCTGTTAGAAAGAGAGGAGGTAACCAGTTACCAGAAGCTATCCAGCAGATAATAAAGAGTGAAGCTGGTGGCTGTTTGATTTCTGCTCTCTGCTCATCCTGCTCGGTCCTTCTTTCTTACATTTCATTACATGACGTTCAGCTGACACTTACATCCAAAGACAGTTTATGCTGTGACAGTTACAACTGCTAGAAATTGCAGAGGTCCCACGCCTCTAGAGACACTAGGGTTACGTGTCTTGCTCAGGGACACATTGGCTGATGTATGGCAGTAGGAATCAAACCCTGATCTCTCACACCAAAGGCATGTGTCATATCCACTTAATCTTTCTGTCTTCTAATGGAGACAAGACTCCATTAAGACTCAGTCTCAGCTTCCTTTCCTGGGCCTCCTCCTCCACACAGCACTACAACAGTAACAGAGGCATTTAGGGCCCTGCATTTTATTCTGAAAGGCTCCAGAGGAAACAGTAGAGTCCTGTTGGGTCCGACTTCACGCTGGTGGAGACGACGGTTTGATTGATTTGGGGTAATATATGTAGGAATATATATAATAATATATAATATATGTAGGAGGACCTGCAGGAGCTTTTAGTCAGGAAGTTGAATGTGAGCAGGAAGCCTCATGGTTGGTGTTATCTCTCCAAACTATCCGCTTCAATCTTCTACGTTACATGCCTTTGTTCTCAGTATGTGTAATAGATGCTGTCATACTCTTCTGATATCTCTGTTGATTCAGGGCTGCCAACTCTCACGCATTGGCCGTGAGACACACGCATTTGACTGGTTTCACACGCTCACACGCCACACCCCCGATTTCTCACGCTGAAGTGTCAACCCGGTCAGTCAAATTTCTGAAAGATGAGTTTATCAATAGATCTGGCTGTTGAGCCACTCGTGATCGACTAGTTGTGCTTTCAGAGACTGTGAGGGGGTTTAAGAGCGCTCCCTGTCTGTAGTTTCGAATTGTCGCAAACTGAGAACATTTTTGCACGAGCCATCCCAGGTGCATTTCCCCGGCTTCAGGTATGAGATCTAAGTCTCACAGACCGTCCGTCGCTTCGTGTCCACTCTCTCTGTAAAGATAGAGGTGAGCAGCGCGGCAGGTAGTGGAGCAACTTCAGTTCATGTTAGTGGACTCGCTCTGGGGGGGGCGGTGACACGTTGCATCCATGCGTAGACCTCCGATAAAGAGCAGCGTACGGCCTCCTCTAAACTTTGTCAGAGATCAGAGACCCAAATGGGCCTCTGTCTGTGCGACGGTCTGAGTGAGATCCACCTTATCAGCGGAGCAATAACATGCACTGCAGACTATATTACAACTCTACATCTCGGACACAGATGGGAGGAGTTATATTTTGAATGTGCATAAAGTTGTAAACAAGAGCAGAAATCTGATGAAACACATCAGAGCTATACTATAATATATATATACGATACTGCAACTTTGGGCCACTATTGTGCTTCTCCAACCTCGGTGCATATCTAGATGTAACTGTAAATAATTCATTCAATGTTTTATAAAATGAACAAATAGTCTTTATTTTCCCAAAAAAGTAAATACATTAAGTGGGGTAGAGAGGATGAGGGCCAAACATTACTGAGCCTTGACACAAAGGTTAAAGGATTAGAATTTATGCAAAACAGTGGTTCTCAATCTTTAGAATTTCAGTGGTTTAGTTGATCCCTCAACATTAATTTAACTTTGGGTCCCTGGTCCCTACACCAGGGACCCCTGGACCTGTTCCCCACAGACCCAAATCTTCTCAGCTGTTGCTAACATATGCTCCTGTCTCCTCATGTGGCTCATTATGTTTGGCACATTGTCTGGGTCAGTTCTTATATCATAAGAATTTAACAATGTATATAATGTAAATGCTGAATGCCCTAAAACCTGTTGATACTACAACAATGCAAAGGCTCTTAACTCTACAGTTTTGCACATATCATGCAAGACTTGATTTCTCCATTTTTTTTGCACAAAACTTTCCAGAAAGTGCCATTTAATGGTTTATTTTTCCAATTTTTTTCCTGGGGGGGCATACCCCGCGAGCCCCCTAGGGAGAGACCCATCCCCCCACATATAACAAATCCCAAGTTAAACCCTGAAGTATAATAATGCTGAAAGAGCCAAAGAAATTGCTTTGTACGCGGCAAAATATGGGTTGCCCCCCCAAATCTCACTCCAAGGTTTTTGGAAAAGTTGGCAGCTCTGTGATTATTGTCAGAAAGTTTGATGTGCAATATGTATATTTTTGATGATGATTGATAATTGACATTAGACTGACGGTATGCTTCAGTAAGCTTGGTTGCCACTTTTATCTTGGATGATCCCACGTTTAAGTATATTTTAATTTAGATAAACAATAAAGGTTATACTACGTACACTGTCTAACAATACATTATGTATTTCATCTTACATGTTAGCTAGCCTGCTGTACATGATACTGCAGTACAGTGATGTGTAGGTATGTTGTTTTTCCAGTTATTGTATATTGTCTGTGATATTTGAATGTTGATCGTAGCACAGTGAGTCCTTATGAACTGGATCTGTGGATGGCTACCTTACCTATTGGCCACTGATTCTAACTTTAATCTTCTTCTCCATTAATAGGCTGATTTATATCTGCTAATATGTTGAAATCATGTTCAGACATTTTAATAAAAAACTCCCAATACGTTGGTGGCCCCCTGTTGAAGACCTCTGGATTACATCATGGTTTAACTTTAGATCAGGTGTCATTAAAAGTCTCTTTTTTTCTGGAGAGAGTGAACAGCTGATCAGGTTTCAGTTAGAGTAAAAGTATTCAGGCTGTCGGAGCAGAAAGACACTCCCTCATTCCTCACAAGTCAGCTGATTCATACTAACCTTTTTCCTGTTGATTAAATCATACTTGATGTATGTTATGAATCCTCCAAATATAAGGGGAGAGTTCCTCCATCGGAGGTGTGTAATGTTACCTGTCAGGCTGCTCACCTGTTATAGTCCCGTCCAGGTGAGGACAGAGAGACGTGGTCCTCCGTCTACAGACGCTGACAGACGCTGCTGCTGTCTGTGTTCATCACTTCCTCCACCTTCAAATCCCAAACTATAACTGGGAGTGTGAGGTGAGAGCAGAGGGCGGTTGGATAATGGTTACACACACACACACACACACACACACACACACACACACACACACACACACACACACACACACACACACACACACACACTCCCCCCCCATTAAAATGAGAGTGTATCTTACCTCCTAACCCTTCATCTGGAGCTCCACTCCGAGAAAAAGATCTGCGTCTCAGCCTCACTGGACTGTTTCTTCAACCAGTCCAAACTGTCCACGATCAACAACTCAGGTGAGTTATTTCCTGATGAGTCACAGCCCCACCTGGCAGGAAGCAGACTTTCACAATAAGAGCTTTAAGGTTCACTATTAAATGATGGAGGAACAGTCTATAAAATCATGACAGCAAACTAAAACCTAGAGTGGCCCAGCCACTGACAGACCTCCACAACCTCCAACCTGCAGGACCATGCAGCCCAGAAGAAGAAGAAGAAGAAGAAGAAGCAGCACAACAACATGTTCATTATTAACTGATGGAGGAACAACAGTCTAGAAACTAAAACCTCCAGTGGCCCAACCGGGTCGACACAAATGTGCATGCTCACTTCTCTTGGCAAGTGTGTAAGTGTATAAAGGACAGAGTACAGTGGGGCCAGTTCAGGCTTGTCTGTGAATGGCCTGGACAAGTCTCATTTGGGAGCGAGGGGGGTGCATGACAGGAGGGACAGAAAGAAATGGGGGTTATTCTTCGGCGGACCTCGGATGGACTGGACCTAAGGACAGCACAGGACCAAACATCTCAAACTAAGAGATTGGGACTTGAACAGCAAACAGCAAGAGAAAAACTTCAGAAATATTCTTCAGTGGATTTATGAGACAAAGCCCTGGAAGATAATCGTAGCCAAACCACCTCCAGAACCATCATTATTCTGTTTCAACTGCATCCATGGCTGAGGAGTACAAGTTTAATTCTGTGAGCTTTGGACAAAGCCTCAAGATTCTTAAGCTAATGTGGGGATAAAGGGTGTGGAGGGCAAGGTGTAGAACCTGGTCCCTGCCAGACCCCCTCGATAAAGTTTCACCCAGCACTTTTCCACTGTAGTCTTTCCTGTGTTGTAGCGTGTGTTTGCATTGCAGCAACAGAACCTGGAAGTGAAACATCCTCAGTTGTGGAGGCTAAAGTGTCATCTCCCGGAAGGGGCAGATGTGCAGCAGCTGTTGCAGCCATGTCAGCACGTGCGTTACCCCTGGAGACGGCATCAGCTGCACCAGTGGGTGCAGAACATTTCCATATGCCTACTTGTGATCGAGGTAAGATGGCTGTCAAAACTTCATTGACCAGTTGATGATGCAAAATGGGCGTACCATCATATTTCAGGAAGTTTTGGTGTTTCCACACTGCCCGAAAGTCCTGCACTACTCCAAAAGCACACCTAGAGTCCGTGTCGATCGTTAGGGGTGAGCCTGACAGTTTACATGCTTCAGTGAGGGCAAGGAGATCAGCACCCTGCGCAGAGAAGGGTTTGGGAAGAGGGTTAGCAATAAAGGTTTCTGCATCCCACACCACAGCCAACCCTACCTGTCCCTGGCCAATTTCAGTGTCTTTTCTACTTCTGTCCCTCATGCCTCCAAGTTTTCTAGCGGTTATTTATCTCAGCTGCCAAAGACAACCCGTTGGTCAAGTACAGATAGAAGACGTTCTTGTCCCTGCACCCTTTTTGATAAACTGTGTCCTTCAGACGTTAAGGCATCGACCATCAACTGGTGTGAAGGTGGAAACACATCTATGAAGCTTATTAAACAGTAAGGCAATTACTGCAAATGATCTAGTAGATGGAGCCAATGTTCAATCAATGTTAGAGTTACACACACACACACACACTCACACAAACAAACACACACACACACACACACACACACTCATGCAGCTTCTGTGTGTTTAGACTTGTGTAAAGTTTCCTCTGATGATGTAATAAAGAAATATGAAGAAGATCAGCTGATGACGAGCATTGCCATGGTGATGACGGCCACATCTTGCGTGTTGTATATAGAATCTCAATGAAGTTATTTGTACACATATATATATATATATATATATATATATTTATATGAAGTCTCTTTTATATAGACCTTAGTGGTCCCCTAATGATATGTGACCGATAACAGTTAAATGGAACCGAACCTGCGGTCAAGCTAACGTTAGCTGTAACTCACACACACACACACACACACACACACACACACACACACACACACAGATATACACACACAAACACACACACACACACACAGATACACACACACACACACACACACACACACACACCCAAACACACACACGCACAGGCACACAGATACACAAACAGACACACACACACACACACACACGTGCACACACACACACACACACACACACACAAATACAGACACACACACAGATACAGACAGATGATTCCACAACAGGAAAGTCACCTCAACTCGCAGCAATAACAACCTTCCTTCAGACACACACCCTCGATCTTATTCAACTTTGTGTGAGAGTATGTGTGTGTGTGTGTGTATTTTTTACCCTGTGGCACGGGCCAACAGAGAGCAGCAGAACTCAGCCATTAACACGCAGAGTAAAATCCTTCTGAAACCTCTTTTCATCCAAACATCAAAGATGGAGTCTAAAAGACAAACAGGAAGTCTCCCTGTCCAGTGTCGTCTCTCTGACGGCCTACACTCTCCCTCTGTCCTCCGGATTTTGTGGCCACCCATTTGTTCATTTGTGGTCCAGACATACTAATATAAAATCATAATAACCCAAAATCATTTAAAAGTACCAAAAGAAGGTTTGCCCAGCCGCTCCCCCAGCAAAGAGAAGAATGTTTTAAATGTGTTAAATCTCACATGCATCCAGTGTTAGGATGGAAATGGAACTGCTTCCTGTTAGAAGTTCCCCGTTTTAAACGGGGGTGGATAACTTTATTTGGATTCATTATCGACGCAAAGCAATTTCCTTTTAATTTGAGTACAAACTAATTTAATTTCTACATATAGTTACATTCATGTTGGAATCTAATAACATAAGTTCATTACACGTAAATAGTCACTCATGAACCCTGCATGCATTTTGTTTAAAAAGATAGATAATGATAGGCATTCTGGGAAATGGAGTCATGTTCCATCATGTTCCACAAAATTACAATTCCAATAAATAAAAGTGAATTATTAGTTCTGTGACAAGAGCTTTTAACATTCATTGCTGGGGAAACATTTCCTGTTAATGTAATCTTTACAAGTAGTGAATAACATTTATAGAATATGTACTGCAGTCATATGTGACATATTTTATGACGTATGAATTTCATTTAATTTTTATTGAATTGTAATTCTGCTTCCTTTGATTCAAATGGGATTTGTAGTTCCAGATCCTGTTTTTGACATCAACTCAAAATCAATTCAAATTCAAGGATTGAAATGGAATTTAGGAGATATTCTCAATTCAATTCTGCATTGTGCACAAGCTTGGCACTTTGATGTATACACACACACACACACACACACACACACACACACACACACACACACACACACACACACACACACACACACACACACACACACACACACACACACCTTTATGCACTCTGTAACTTTTTCTCCTTTTACCAAAGTTACAATTTCAAGGCAGAACTTTAACTTGTACTAACAAAGTCATGTGTTGGTACTTTTACTGCAGTCCAGAATGATCATACAGGAACTCTGTACTGCAGTAAAAGTACAAACAACTCAGTGTCAAAGTACTACTGGGTTTTAGATCAAATGTCCCACGGCCAAGTTGATCAGAGCTGCTTGGACACTCCCTGTTTTTTTTGTGGTGTAGCCACCAGCGTAGTTACGTTGTCATCTTCCTCATTCTCACTCTCTCTCACACACACACACACGCACAAAATGGAGTATGACAAAAGGATTATTACTTATGAATCAGTATTGCTACAGATAAATAAATGTGTCGATTATTTATTCAATTTGATAAAGTGATCAAGATATACATTTTCATAACTTTACTAATATTGATGGAATACCATTGATAATAGCTAATAACTCAACCTGTGCTTCCTAAAAACACAAAGAGACCATCCGCAGGTTGATCAATAAAGAAAAGAATCACTGCATCATCATATAAAACTGCTCCAAACAGTCAAATGTAGCTTACACCTGAAAGCATCGCAAAGAAAATCTCATCATGACGCTACTTTTACTACGGTACAGAATGATCTCATGGGACTTCTGTAATGCAGTAAAAGTACAAACAACTCAGTGTCAAAGTACTACTGGGTGTTGGATCAAGTGGATCAGAGCGGTCCGACCAGTTTTTCCACTGATGTGAACTCAGATGACGTTGTGCTGTTGTTGTGACCTGAGAACTACCAACAGTAATACATGCTAATCATTCTCAAACCACTCTCCTTTAACTCAGATGGACACTCATTTGGATCATAGTCTATCGATACAAATCTGAAGAACAACCCAGAAAGAAACTTTTCTTCTGTCCAGTCAAACAGATTGAATCAAAGTGATTCTGTTCATCAAACATTTCCAGACTCCTCTGGTCAGATTCTCACCTGCTGAAGTCTCTTCAGGTCAGTTTCCAGACCCGGTCCTCCTTCATGTGTCCAGGAGACACTGGGAGAGAAGAAGCTGCTCGTTGTCCCTCGTCAGTCCTGAAGTCGATGTGCATTTGATTTGAAGACGCCGTCATAGTCCATAACTTCAGTCGGAACCAGTCCAACCTGGTCCCAGAGCCAGTCAGTGTGAGAGAAGTCCCCCATCAGATGATGGAGTTCTACTATCTGTCCACTAGATGGAGCTAACTGACCATCTAATGAGCTAAAGATCAGCATCTTGTACAGCAGCAGGTATCTCTCCAAGTGGCCTCTGTGTGACATATACTTTAACCCTTTTGTTGTCTTTCCGTCAAAATTGAACATCAACACTTTTGTTGACTCTTGCATCGATGTTTTTAACTTTGTTTACATTTTTGTTGCTTTTTCAACACTTTTAATGCTTTTTTTCAATGTTTATTACTTTTTTGATGTTTTCAACACTATGTAACACTAACTTATTAACTTTTAGTTTTACAGTTGTTTTTGGAATTTATGGTCAATAAACCTAATTTAATGAAATTATACCTAATGTTTGAGTTAGAAAAGCATAATCTAGGAATTATTTCGACTGAAATTAAAGGAATGTAAATTGATCACAGACTGGAATATGTCAACTTTTACTCAATACTATTTCAAAAACACTTCAATTTGTTTTCAAATGCTATAAAATTGAATAAGATGCCCCAAAATTAATGAAAGTAGAGATTTGTACTTGCCAAAGATCGTTGGGAGGAATCAATCATGTTATTTTGGGGAATTAAAAAAAACAATCAATTTGACATGAGGGTTAAGTACATTTAGCTGTTAATATTCCTACCTTAATATATTTTTACACTACTTTTTGAATTGGGGCCAAAAACCAAATCCCAAATTAGAAAAGCTAATTAAATTAGATTTAATGTGAATGTTCAAACACACAGCACAGAAACACAATCCCATTTTTATGGAAATAAGAGGCTGCTGCAGTCTGCCGTACAGGTTTACCAGCGGGCAGCAGCCGGGCAGCTGCACACCAGGCTGCCGGTTGGTGGTGCTAAGAACTGGAGATGTACAACTATTATCAGACACAAACACACACAGACACACACACCAACACCTACACATACGGAACAGAGATTTTGCGAATGATTAGACAGATAAAAAGACTTTCAAAAGAAAGATATCTTTCTACATGTCCGAGGGACAATTATTCGATTGATGTGTCAGGGCTTTAAGATCCTTTTAGTTTAACATGAAACAGCCTCAAAATCACCATCGCCAAACCCACCAGACTTGTGTGTAGAGCTTATATGACAGCAACATTATTTTAGTTTGTTGGCAAAATATTTTCAGAGTAGTTCTGTTCTGCCACAATGTCCAAAAACTCTGGAATCTCCAAAAAATCTGCTTTCATTTGAAAACATCACATTATAGAGAGATAGAGCAGAAGAGTTGAATCCCTAAAACCTTTGACCCAAGTGTGTTTTTTTATTTCCAGACACCTCCCCCTCTCCTACCTGGAGTAACATCTCCCCCCTCCTACCTGGAGTATTGTCTTCCCTGGTTTGAGGGGACCCCTGAGTGTTTTAGTGTTTGTGGGGACCTCTGAGAGTTTAGGGGTTGGGTTTAGCAGAACAGGACATATAATAATATTTAAAGGAAATATATTAGTTATAGGCTGCACTGAGTTACATAGTTTTTTATTATGGGGGGGTGTATCAATCTCAGTAAAGAGAGACAACTGATGAATGGAATCATGATATGATCAAATGAACAAATGATGAAACGTATAGATTTTATTAAAAACATTTAGAAACATTAGACTATATGATGATTGTTTATAGAAACATTTGTTTTCCACATTTTAAATATATTGTAATATGATTTAAAATATAAATGGCATGATAGTGACCAATAATAGTTGATTATTTTTAGATGTGACATATCATGAAGTGTTTTAGTCAAACAGTTCAAATGTTGATAACCAGAGATGAAATCCAATGCATGTTTTTGTGTTTGAGTCTCAGATCTGCTTCACAGTGCAGAGTGTGTGTGATGGTGAACAGACTGAACTTTGATTTCAGCAGCTGGTCTTCAGTCAGTGTTTCTGTCCACAGCAGAGACTCTCAGTCCCGCAGAGGACACAGAGACACTGAGGAACCAGGCCAGACCATAAACCCAGGATAGAGAGGCTGAGTGAATGTGGTGTAGAAGGTGTGGAGGTGGATCAGTGAGTCAGAGGAGACTGTGTAGAAGGACAGAGAGCCAGCAGGAACGTCCACATACACTGCTACTCTGTTAGAGACAGAGCAGGAAGTGAGGAATGTTTCTCTGTTATTGTGCTTGACGGAGTAACCATCTTCATCAGAGCAGTGTAGTCTCCAGGAATGATCATTCTCTCCAAAACCACAGTCTTTACTTTTTCCTTTCCTTCTGATTCCTCTGTAACTCAATGATATAATAACCCTTCCTCTCATCTCGACCTCCCAGTAACAGCGACCAGTCAGACCATCTCTGCACAGTAGCTGAACCCAACGGTCAAATCTGTCTGGATGATCAGGATATGACTGATTCTCCTTCTCACCTGTCACCTTCCTGTTGTTGTTTGAGAGTTTGAGTCTTCTGTGTACTGTGTTTGTGTCCAGTTCCAGTTCACAGACATCTGATGGAGAGAACAAGACACAATACAGCTGCAGGTTATCATCTGATCATTTATTAACAACTTTACAGACAATAACTGAAAGAAAACCCTTCAAACGTTGATTTCATATACAGCTGTGAGTGATGTTTGACAATCCAGTTCTATCAACATGAAGAATTCCTGAACATGACAGTCAACATGTCAACAATGTCCAGCTTCTTGTCCTCGTGTTGACCCGATGAGGACAGCTGATGATCCAGATCTAGAAACATCAACTGA
Source organism: Etheostoma spectabile (assembly GCF_008692095.1). Classification (NCBI taxonomy): domain Eukaryota; kingdom Metazoa; phylum Chordata; class Actinopteri; order Perciformes; family Percidae; genus Etheostoma; species Etheostoma spectabile. Next base: position 22,803,812 of record NC_045755.1, read on the forward strand.
ATAAAGTCTCACTAATAAAACTGTCCCATCTTCTTCTACTGCAGTACAAAGCAGCTCTGAACCATCTGCTCTCTAAAACTGCTATTAGCTGATGATCAGTTAAGGAAATACCAGTTTATGGATGAAAAATGAGGATTTATGGTATGTTTGTGTTTGTGTTGTATATCTGATACCAGGTCTCCTATCTGGGAGGAACTGGAAGATAAATCTACCTCAACTCATTTGATCACCTTTTAAACATCTTTGGGACATTAATAATGCCGTGTTGTGTTCATGGACTGTGAGTTTTTTCAACGCTTATTTATTAAAAACATCCAGAGAAGAAAACTGAAGGTTACTTGAACAAAACTTATATGTGAATAAAAAATAAAGAAACAAAGTTAGCTTGTTGTTAGCTGTTGTCTCAACTGTTGATTCATGTATTTATGTATTTATTAGTTCTGTTGGATCAACGTGTTCAGTTTGTTCTGTTTGTGGATTTCAAATTAATTAATTAAATCATCTTTCCAGCCACAAAAACAAAAACAAATCTTCGTTCTTCAGACAAGAAAATCTAAAACTCAAGTGTAGGGAAAGTGAGAAAACCTAGAGCTCATAAGCTGACGTTGTCTCCCTGCTCCTCCTGAATTTGTTGTTTCTAGTGTCAGTGTGACACTAGGCCTTACTGACACAGAGCTAAAGAGGTTAGAATAGAGAATTTCCATTTCCGTCCAAGTAAATCATCTGTAAAAAGATTAAAAAACCCTACTGTAAGCATATTACATGGGCTATATACAAAAATAGTACCATAGCCACATGTCTGAACTTAAAACAGAAAAAAACTAGAAGAAAAATGGATAAACAAAATGCTGTTTTATGAATTTATTTCTACAGATAAGTTTTTCTTATTTCCAAAAAAGCCAAAAAAGTGCAAAATTCAAAACTTCTCAAATACAAAAACACATCCACATCACTCACACACGTACTTAAAATAAATACATACATTTATAGAAATAAGTAATTAGAAATTGATGAAATGGTGAAGTGCAATTACTAAGGCCTTTTTTTTGCTTTGACACAGCTGGAGCCATTGCAGGGTTAAGATTTTCTGGTCAAGTTTTGGTATTGATCCATTCTTCTTCTTATTGGCTACACAGGGAGGCCGGTTTCATAGCATCTAGTTTTAACTGGAAGGAATAGCTGTCAATCTTTCCCACCTGTGCCCAAAGGTAAATTGGGGATCTGATATTCTTCTTTCAGAGACATCTCGGGTTACACTGAGTCTATTGGCTGCCAACAAACTTCATTGGAAACAGTGGAAATCAGAGAGTCTGGCAATGTCCAGAGTAACGTTGTAGCGCGCTGAGGGCAAAAGATACAGCGATCAAAACACAGAAATGATGAACTATCTAGATTTCTCCACGTCGAAACTCGGCCAGAAACTACAAGATTGCGAGGGGACCAGCTCACTTTGGATTAAAAGAATTGGATTGGATTAATCCTTGAAGTGTTGCCGATGTAGGAAAAAAAGGTTTTTTGGCGATCTTTCACCGCTGTAAATAAAGACACAAGGACACAGGTGGGGATGCACTCTTGACTTTAGACACTAGCAAATGTTGGACTTTAAAATGTTATATGTGTTTAAACACTGGGTATGAGTTGCAATTTAGACTATACTTTGCAAAAGCATTATTTCAAGATAAAGGAAGACATGTTGGTCATGCATTAAGTTGTTTATAATACTCCTTTCTTTTAAGATAAGGGGATCTGGTACATTCAATTATAATACAGCCTCCCCTAAATGTGTCGGAAGTAATTGATTGTTAGGGCCTTTTCCTGAGTCTGTTTTCATTCCATCTGTTACAGCTCACTTATCTTTTGCTTTGAAAATCCTGAACTGAGAAGTCATAGATTTACAGTCATATTCCAATCTAAGAGATAACGATTAAGTATACAAACACATCACCTCACTGTGACCCCAAGACCCCACCCTTTGTGAATAAATCTAGGGGTGAAAGAGCCAAAGGGTCAGACAACTTTGGAGGAGAGCCGTGTTGGGTTGATTCTTTATTTGTCTCTAGAATATTCTAATAAAAAAGGATTCACACATCAACATCTGAGATTCTGACTGCTAATTGACTGAACCCTGAGACTGGAGCAGGTTTTAGCTCCAACACAGCGCAGAATCTTTCTGTGTTTGTTTACTTCATAACATGAATATAACTTCTGTAAGTCATCTTATGCTTTGTGTAATGGAATCATGAGACTTTAAAGTTTCTAATGGTGTGCTGCATGAGTGGTGTTTCAGTTCATAATAGGGTAAATACAATAAGCATTTTTTCCCATAATCCTTTGTCTTGAAGGGAAGTGTAATGTACTTTCAGTGAAGTAATCTAAGTTAATTATTTTCTGATTAAGCTAGAGCCGCCGTGAGAGACAGTCATCTTTCACCGAGGACCTGGACAAACCAAGACTTCACTGAAGGACCAGGGCTGTGGCTGTGGGGTTGCTTGATGTTTCAGTCAGTAAAAAAATGTAATGTCCGCAACACTGTTTTAAACACTGCCTCTGCTTTAAACTCTGCTTTAAACTTCTTCAGGCCTAACCCAGCAGGGTGGAAACCTTTCATTAAATATGGGAGTTTAAAGCAGTGTTGCAGACATTACATACTCATGGTGAGTTAAATAGTTCCACAGTGGAGGCACCGCGTTATTGGTTGTTGATTATTTCTTTATAGTTACCTATGCCTATAATAACAACATTCACTGGTAAAGGGAGATTTAGCCAATTCACCATAATAAGTAACCTCCTCTCATATTATACTTCCAGCGCCAGGAAGGGGTTAAATTAGTGTAACACACAGCTGAGTTCTTTAAGAGCAAACTTAAAACACACTCACACTTCCTCACACCAGGTCTCAGTCTCTGTGGTCCACCATGGTCCACCCTGCAGGAAGACACAAAGACACAATCCACTTCATACTCCAGGGCTGTGGATAATTGCAAGGTTTAACCATCATATTGTGAAAAGACGGCGTGAGCTAAAGCTGTCACGGTGTGGTTACACTTAAGCCAACTACAAATGATACGCAATTTGCACTCTGCACACCGTTTGGTAGGACGCAGAGAAAAGCACAGCGCAGGTAAACGTCATTAAGGGTGGCAAGAAAGCTATTTCTCGTTGCTAGGTAAAGACATGCCATTATCTCATTGGTTGCGTACCAAAGGTCAGCAGCAACTTGGCAAAACTGAAGTAATTTGAACTTTGAGTGCAGATCAAAGCGGCACCACTGATAAGTTTGGTGTGTAAAATGTCTAAATAAATGACATATAAATAGGTTAGGTTTATTTTTCCAATTTAATTAAATTATTTAGTCAAAGAAAAGTAAACTGCCCAAAAAGGTTTTGTTTGGTATTGTTACCAAATTTCAGTAACCTGTGCACACAATTATTATTATTATATTTTTTTTTAATTTGATACGCTAAAATGGTCTGAGGCATAGGTTAACTCTGGTGTGTTCCTGTGAGAGAAAGAAAACAGTTTGATTTGATTTTAAAGGGTAACTTACCTTCGTAAAATGCAACTGTTTATGTTAATGCCAACTGAATCTCTATGGTGGCCCTGAAGTGCAAATCACAACAGAAAATAGGAAAACGCTTCAACAAATCATTAAACACATCGGCATTAGCTTCTACCTGAAAGGTAGGGCCTTTCTAGCAGAGGACGGACCCTCCTGATTGGACAGACGAACTGTCTGTCTTTTAACAGGAAGCAGAGGTGAAAAGCACAGAGAAGCACCTATTTTGAAAACATGAGTATAATGATGTTGTGCTTCATGATTTCGTTTTAATAATTGCTGTTGTGTTTTGCACTTCAGGGCCACCGTACATTCCAGACGTCTGTCTTTTAATAAATATTTGTATTTGTGTGATAAGATTGAGAACCCCTGTAATACACCTTCACTTAGATCCTCCATTGAACATTAACCAGAGTTTCTCAGTTAGTGACAAAAAATAAAAATGAAGTCTTGGTCCGTCCATACCTGAGAGTGTCCAGTCTGCAGTTTGGATCCTCCAGTAAAGCAGAAAGCCGCTTCACTCCTGAGTCTCCTGGATGATTGTAGCTCAGGTCCAGCACTCTCAGATGGGAGGGGTTGGAGCTCAGAGCTGAGGCCAGTGAAGTACACCCTTTGTCTGAGATCATACAGCCTGAGACACTACACACACACACACACACACACACACACACACACACACACACACACACACACACACTTGGTCATGACCATTCAGGTATGACTTGGGCCATCTCCCTGGAGCAATACTTAACAATTACTTTGAGTGCTAGAAGTGGGCTGGGCTTTACAGTCCAGCTATATACAACAAGAACTAATGTTGTGTAGCAACTTGAAAATTGAATTATCCATTAGAGTGAGAGAGAAATAAACCATGTTCCTAATTGTTTTGCAGTTATTACATTCTAAAGCACAAATAAATTGATTGATTGCTCCGTTCTGCTGTTGTTGAAGCTGCCAGTAAAAACCCAGCACAATTAGTGAATCACTAATTTTAGGCTCAGAGCTGAATGTTAAATGTAGCCTATTTTCTATTGGGACAATATACTATTTCACATACTGAACTTTTTATAGAGCAGAAAGGCCTTAGAAGTTTTTATTTTATTTGATTGTACATCTTACTGTGACTGAGACAAGGTTTCATACTGTTGTTAAAATTAACAATTTCCACTATACTATCACAGTTTTATAAAGAGCAGAACTCCAGAGGGCTTCTATTTCTCTATGTCAGTGATGTATTTATATAGCGCTTTTCCAGTCTTAACAACTGCTCAAAGCGCTTTTACATCTACAGGGAACATTCACCATTCACACACATTCATACACTGTGGCCGGGGCTGCCGTACAAGGTGCCACCTGCTCATCAGATAAACATTCACACACATTCACACTCCGATGCGCAGCACCGGGGGCAACTCGGGGTTCAGTGTCTTGCCCATGGACACTTCGACAATGACTGCAGGGGCAGGGATCGAACCACCAACCTTCCAATTGGCAGGAAACCGCTCTACCACTGAGCCACAGCCGCCCCCTTGACTGGGACCTGAGAACTGAGGACAGAGATTCACATCTTCTCTCTGACATGATGTGGACATGTCTATCCTGATTCGGTCTGGTTTCCCCATATGCAGATGCAGATCCACATAGACAACGTAGTGAGACTGTCACAACTCTGACTGGCTTTTAGTTGTTGCAGAGAGTTTCACAAAATAACAAAGGGCAGGACAGTCAGCTGGCCTTCTTGTTCTAGGACTATTAAGAAAAATTAGCTGGCTTGCTATGTCTTGTGTCGTTGGCTCTGTTAGCAGAGTTGTTGACCCGCTAGATTTTAATTACAAGTAATTTAATCATAACAAATGTACATGTAGAAGTATCACTACTTATGGCAGCAGCGTAGAAGTAAATTACTGTGACACTGTAGGGACACAAATCGGAGAAAAAAAATAATGTTACACAATATTGCATTAAATTTCATTGTTACTCAGGTCCTAACTGAACACCAACCTGAGAGTTTCCAGTCTGCAGTGTGGACTCTTTAGTCCAGGAGACATCAGCTCCACTCCTGAATCTTGCAGGTCGTTGTTACTCAGGTCCAGCTCTCTCAGACTAGAGGACTGGGAGCTGAGAACTAAGGACAGAGCTTCACAGCTTCTCTCTGAAAGGTCACAGCCACTCAGTCTGAAAGGGATTCAATAAAAGGTCAATCCAATACTTAACAGGAAGAAAATAACCACTCACAGGGTGTTACTTTTTTTTAAACTGAACACCAACCTGAGAGTTTCCAGTCTGCATTGTGGACTCTTTTCTCCAGACGACAACAGCTCCACTCCTGAATCCTGCAGGATGTTGTTACTCAGGTCCAGCTCTCTCAGACTAGAAGACTGGGACTTGAGAACTGAGGACAGAGATTCACATCTTCTCTCTGACAATGTACAGCCACTCAGTCTGAAAGTGATTTAATAGAAAGGCCATCCAATAATTAATATATGAAAAAAAATAGGAGCCTTGACGTTCATCATTTTCAAATAGCTGAGCACCAACCTGAGAGTTTCCAGTCTGCAGTGTGGACTCTTCAATCCAGAGGACAGATGCTTCACTCCTGAATCCTGCAAGTCATTGTTACTCAGATCCAACTCTTTCAGGCTAGAGGACTGGGAGCTGAGAACTGAGGACAGAGCTTCACAGCTTCTCTCTGACAGTTTACACCCCCTCAGCCTGAAAAGACATCAGCAATGCATAAAATCAGAGCTTCGAGCAAACAAAAACAAGTTATACTTAAAGAAAAACTGCCTTTAATCTGAATAGTTTTGTGTGCACGTACAGAGCTTTGTTGGAGGCTTTGACCACTGGCAGCAGCCTCAGAAGAGCCTGCTCTGAAGCAGAGTATTTCTTCAGGTCAAACACGTCCAGATCTTCTTCTGATGACAGTAAGATGAAGACCAGAGCTGACCACTGAGCAGGAGACAGTTTATTGGTGGAGAGACTTCCTGAACTCAAGGACTGTTGGATCTCCTCCACTAGAGAACCATCATTCAGTTCATTCAGACAATGGAACAGATTGATGCTTCTCTCTGCAGACAGATTCTGACTGATCTTTGTCTTGATATACTTGACTGTTTCCTTTTTGGTGTTTGAGTTACTTTCTGGATGTGTCATCAGACCTTGTAGGTATCTCTGACTGGTCTGCAGTGACAGACCCAGGAGGAAGCGGAGAAACAAGTCCAGGTGTCCATTTTGACTCTGTAAAGCTTTGTCCACAGCACTCTGATGAAGATGGTTTAATCTAGGATTGACTCTGGAGACTTTAGGCCGCCGGAAGGTTGTTTGTTCTTCTGCCACAAGGTTGACTCCAGAGTTGATGAAGGTCAGATGGACATGAAGAGCAGCCAGGAACTCCTGAACACTCAGATGGACAAAGCAGAACACCTTGTCCTGGTACAGTCCACTCTCCTCTTTAAAGATCTGTGTGAACACTCCGGAGTACACTGATGCTGCTCTGATATTGATGCCACACTCTGTCAGGTCTGATTCATAGAAGATCAGGTTGCCTTTTTGTAGCTGCTCAAAAGCCAGTTTTCCCAGAGACTTGATCATCTGCTTTGTTTTTTTATTCCAGTTTGAATCGGTCCCAGATCCTCCATCATACTTGATGTTCTTCAGTTTGGACTGAACCACCAGGAAGTGGATGTACATCTCAGTCAGGGTCTTGGGCAGCTCTCCTCCCTCTCTGGTCTTCAACACCTTCTCCAGAACTGTAGCAGTGATCCAGCAGAAGACTGGGATGTGGCACATGATGTGGAGGCTTCGTGATGTCTTGATGTGGGAGATGATTTTGCTGGCCTGATTCTTGTCTCTGTATCTCTTACTGAAATAATCCTCCTTCTGTGGGTCAGTGAATCCTCTGACCTCTGTCACCATGTCAACATACTCAGCAGGGATCTGATTGGCTGCAGCGGGTCGTGTGGTTATCCAGAGGCGAGCAGAGGGAAGCAGATTCCCCCTGATGAGGTTTGTCAGCAGCACACCCACTGAGGTGGACTCTGTGACATCAGTCAGGATCTCAGTGTTGAGGAAGTCCAGAGGAAGTCGACACTCATCCAGACCGTCAAAGATTAAGACAACCTGGACCTCTTCAAACCTGCTGATTCCTGCTTCTTTGGTTTCACTAAAGAAGTAATCAACAAGTTCTACCAAGCTGAACTTTCTCTCTTTCAGAACATTCAGCTCTCTGAAGGTGAATGGGAATAAGAACTGGATGTCCTGGTTGGCTTTGCCTTCAGCCCAGTCCAGAGTGAACTTCTGTGTTAAGACTGTTTTCCCGATGCCAGCCACTCCCTTTGTCATCACGGTTCTGATTGGTTCATCTCTTCCAGGTGGGGCTTTAAAGATGTCTTCACATCTGATTATTGTTTCTGGTCTGTCTGGTTTCCTGGATGCTTTTTCAATCTGTCTGACCTCATGTTCTTCATTGACCCCTGTAGTCTCTTCATTTGTGATATAGATAGCAGTGTAGATCTTATTCAGAAGAGTTGGGTTCCCTGCTTTAGCAATCCCCTCAAAAACACACTGGAATTTCTTCTCCAGGTTTGACATGAGTCTGGGACGGCATCCGGCAACACGAGTTTCTGAACAACCTAACAAACATACTAATTAAAATAAGAGAATCTAAATAAGTAAGGCTGTATTGGTTTTAAAAAATTGATTTGATGCAATGTGTGCAGTTTTGTTAAATCAAATGGAATTATACAATTTACACATTTTCCCTCCATTTCATTTTTCTATCATGATTACTGTGTTAAAATCCTCTTACTGCTCTGCAGACGGTCAGCCAGCTCCTCTTGCTTCATTCTCCTCAGGAAGTACAGTGTGATCTTCAGAAATGCTTCTCTGCTTCTCCTCCTCTGCTCTTCACCCTCACCCTCCAAAACCTCCTCATCCTCCCTCTGACTCTCTAAGCATTCTGGGTAATCTGGACATAGAACTTTCTGAAACTTCTTCAGCTCGTTCTTTATAAAAGTGACGATGTTCTCCTCCAGCAGCTGGACCAGAATGATAAAGTTAACATTTAGTTTAAAGAACTCAACATGTGATTCATCTCTCAGTCTGAAGGGCTGCTGGTTTGAAAAAAAGCAGCGTGGAGACTATTGGGATCTGGGAATGGTAGTTTATCATTTAATCTGTAGATAATAATGAAAATAATCTTTAAATATGTACACACCATAAATATGGAGTCCAAGTCTGCTTGCTGCTGCAGGTCAGACTGACCACCGAGGCCCTCTGAGCTCTCCTGGTGAACTCTGTAGAGAAAACATCAAGTTTAAGAACATTTAATGATCTGTGTACAGTCCTGATGATGACACAATGGCAACGTTGGCTCTTGTTTGGGCATCGTTATAAGTGCTGTGGTCTGGCAATTCGAGACTAATTGCAAAGAGACAATACATGGATACTGTGGACTCTAACTACCAGGGCTCCAACACCAGAACATGTGGTCTGGACTAAGAACCATCACAGACTACAAGATGAAACCTGTGGTGCTCAGGTAACCTAGACCTGAGGGCCAAGCTCTTTAGGTGTCTGCAGATCAACTGGAAGATGTCTTCATCAACACTTTCAACCTCTCACTGCTCCAGTCTGTAGTCCCCCCATGATTCGAGAAGGACACTAAGGGCGGACTGGCCATCAGAGGTATGGGAGATTTCCTGAACAGTCGGTCATATTTCAATTTCCGGTTTCAGGAAGAATATGCATTTATTATGCTATTATAACAATGACGTCCTAAACTCATTACTATATGCCAATAATTCTAGTCTCTAACAACTTTACTAGTCTTTAATTTGTGTATGTGAATACAGTATAAAACCTATTTAAGTGTATTATTATTACTATTGTTATTAGTTAAGTCATAGTGGTGATGAGAAGGAGGACAGTGGAAGGTTCAAGTCCAGTGTGCAGGGGTGTCATTTTTAAACGTTGCGTCCGAACCAAACAGAGCTAAAATTGTGCGGACACTACTTCCCACGCAAAGGTTGAGTTATAAAAAATAAACTTGACGGAGACCCGTGCATATGCACGTATTGGAGATGATGGGGACAGATGGTGAGGATGTGGACTGATGTCAGACTGCAGAAAGTAAATGTGGGAATTATGATTACTAGTAATATTTTAAAGTATTGATGCCTCACACATGTTTTCTCTCCATATCTTCCACGTTATCATGAAGATAAATCCTGCAGTGTTATTTGCGCTTGTACCGGGTGATAATTGTTCTATAAACACCTTGTAAAATACAACTCAATCAAAATTAGTTGTTAATGTCTAATCGCCGCTGTCTCACCGTCACATTGTCCGCTACGGAGCACAGGAGGAGGAGATGGCCCGACGCCATGGAATACAGGATAGCGTCACATACCCTAGCATTAGATAATGGCAGAACACAGTGGAAATAACTGTCTGTCTTTAAAACTGGGCACATATAATCAAATGTCAAAGTGGGAATTACAGCCGTTAAGCTCTCGCACAATCGTTCCACTTAATGTCCTCGTTATCGGTCTGAACTCCAATACCGTTGGTGACAACACCTGCATGAAGATGTGTTTGTCTTTTACACTTTCGTCTTCAAACTGTATCTCTGGGTGGCGGGTGGAGTTCATCCTGTGCTTTTGACAAGGTGTTAACAATCACAAATTGTTTGGGTGTACGTACACTTTTAGTCACACACAGTTTTATAAATGACACCCCAGGACTGTATGACTTAGTGTTGTTTTGGTTTCTTTTGTAGTGTTATTATTGCTACTGTTACAATTACTTCTAAAAAAGGTTCTGATCTAGTTTATTGGCATTTCTTTAAACCAATGACAACTGTCTTGGGCCCTGGTGGTTCTGGTCTTGTTATCACTGCGTATCAGATTAAAATCACAGAATGCCAAACCTAGACCATGAAGCTCTGAGAGAGTCGCATAATAACAAAGTTTTTAATTCTTACCTTTCATCAACCGTTTGTCCATCTTTAAACTTCATAGGACAATCCATAGACCAGTCACTCTTAATGGACACACAGCTGGGACCAGGTCCTGGTTCAGGTCTTTGCTGCAGACTAATGAAAATTAGTTTAAGATGAAGATATACTTTTAACCAATTACATTTATCAATTAGCTCTTTTCTAATATTCAAACAATAATGATATATAAGTGTTATTTTGAGAGTTGAGCGTCAGGATGAATATTATAAATGGATCTGTCTCAGAGTAGATCATGTTGTGAACATGTAACTTCTCTTAGTGCTGCACTCTGAAGCAGAAGCTCACGTCACCTTGACTCAACATGAGTCTGATGACTTTAGACTCAAGTTCACAAAATCAAAACCTTAACAACAATGACTTGTGATTTCACTTGGACTTGATATCCTTTCAAAGCACAAAGATTAATTATGATTGTATACTTTTCTTTTTGCAATGAATCAACTCATGTTCCTCAAAACAGACTTTCAGCCGTGGTAAGAAAGGTGTTTGGCAGTTCAGAGCTGGCTGGTGGTCCTGGTCCTGGCATCACTGGGCATCAGATCAAAACCACATTATGTGGTATCGCCAAACCCCGACTATGAAGCTCTGAGAGAGTCAGGTAATAACAAAGTTCACTTTTAAATTATTACCTTCCACCAGCAGTTTGTCCATCTTTAATGTCAATAGGACGCTTCATAGACCAGTCACTCTTCATGGACACACAGCTGGGTCCAAGTCTAGGTTTCTGCTGCTGCATCCTGATACAAACAAAGACCTTGGATGAGTTACTATTCACCAAAATGTAATCTGATGAAAGATGGCGTCTCATCTCAGTAGATAACCAGTGGTTGGCTCTTTGTTGCGTATTCCAGTAAGAAGTTCTTATTAACTAGATATTGAGAGTGAATCCTGATGGAGTGGTGTGAGTGCTGAGCTCTAACATGGAGAAGAGTCCATCATCATCTCACCTCTGAGCTTTGGTCTGGCTGTCATGGTCCCCACACAGAGTGGTTTTAGAGGGAGGGGGTCCCTCCTCTCTGTCCTCACACTGACTCATAGCAGAGTCCACACCTGCTGGGAGACATCACCTCTGTTACTGTCAGCCTGTGAAAGGGTAAAATACCAATGTGCCATATACGATCATGTTGTGCTGTTTTATTACATTATATACCATATTATCTTTCTATAATATAACTATATGAATACAAACTATGTAAGTAAGCATTATTATGTTAACATGATAAGATGTATTTATTGGTGTATTATTGTAGATGGTAAAATATTCTGGTAATGGGTTTATTTTGGACTCTTTTCTGCATTTATTTACTTCCTTTTTAAGTATTTGTGCTACAGCAATGGATGACCTTTGTTCTCTGCGGATCAATAAAGTTTTATGTAATCTTATAAAAGAAAGATAAGACTGCACAATGTTGAACTCATGGGATCTCTTCAACTTCTAAAAACTCCTTCAGTTAACTTGTTTGATTCTTAAGATTATTTTTTGGGCATATTAGTTCAAAGTTCAACAGAGATGGGAACAAGTAGATTTTTCAGATATTTTTACTTTACTATTTATGTTTTTGGATACTTTTTACTTTTACTCCTTACATTTTACAAAATTGGCTCGTTACTTTAGTTGTGTACTAAAGGTCGTCTATCAGGAGTGATTGTGAGTCCATGTCAGAGAATAGCGCGGACACGCGCCTCACACCGCAAGCGGGAGTACACGCCACACAGAGAAAAAAGTGAAAGAAAAGAAAAAGAGACTAGCTATCCGGAGGATAATCAGCTGAGATTGTGTGTGTGCGTCTTTGGGAACTGTAAGTCGTATAACTTACAGTATGTTGTCAGTTCATGTAATTGGTCTAAAGTTACAAATTTAAAGTTAGCTAGCGATTTAGTTGTTCTTCACCTGTTGTGAGTTAGCTAGCTAGTGGTTTTGTTGTTTGTGTTCTTCACCTGTTACCTAGGTTACAACTGGCTGTTGATTGACTTGTTACCTAGGTTACACCTGGCTGTTGATTCAAAATGGCGATTGTTGAACGTCCTCGCTCACGATTGTATTTTAGGTGCATTATTTACATGCTACAGTTACACTGCATTAATATAATGGACTTAATATGGGGTTCATTGTTATTATTTACTAACATTTATATGATTCCTATGTATTGTGTATGGTAGCTGTAGTGGCAATCTGTCCACAAATAATGCCACTGGGTGAAATCTGAAGCCCTTTCCAACTCTTGCTGCTGCAAATAATGAGGTCCGCCGTCGTCGTACATTTAATCCTTTATTGTAGACATTTTAAGATAAAAGCACATACAAAAAGACCGACTTGATTGATTAAAAGCCAAGAACGACGAGATCTAAAAACATTACTCTCACACAGCTGAGGTTGAAAAACTGTGTGGCTTCCCGGATCTAGATTTCCCATCCACCTCACCTGTGATTCCCTTAATCAACTCCAATTAACACCAACAAACAGGTGTGCAGGTGACATAACAGACAACCATTCACGCAGACCTACCGCACACACACCCACTACACACATACCAAACATATATAGCCAAATTGGCCATTACACACCGGCCCCTAATTGTTACTGTGTAATAACATAACATAACAATTTCCCACATTAGTAATGAGCCAATGACAAAATTAATCAATGATGTCTATAGTGCAAGTGTGCATTTTCAGTCAATAATGTTCATGTCCAGTAAGTGTTCATGGAGTAGGTCAATCCCAGGTAGAGAGTTCTGCTTCACAAAAGCCTTAATCAGCCTCCTCCAGCTGTTGCCGTAGAAATGCCACCATCTCCCGGTGCCTTTGATTTTTCATAGCTTTATCTGATTGGAAAGATTTGTCACAGGCTGGGCAGTACAGACCATCATAATAATCATCATCAATTGTCAACTCATGTCCATTGAGCTGCTCTGCATCTCCTCCCTCATCTCTGTTCTTCTCCTGTGGATCAATCTCCAGCTCTTCTCCGTACTGAGCCTCCATCTGCTGCAGCTCCTTCTCAAGCTTAGACATGGCTGCCCAGCTTTGCTCCTTGAACTCCTCCGCCAGTTTGAGCCTTTGCTCCCGCCTTAGCTCCTCCACCTTCTGCTCCTCCAGAAGCTTCCTGTGGGCCTTTTCTTTGGTCTTCTTGTTCTCCCTTTTACTTCCTTTTTTCCTTTTCTTCTTTTTTCTACTTTTAAGTTCAGCTGAACTGTTCATGATTGTTATAAAGTTGAGAACTTCTCTGGACATTTCTGGCTTGTAATCCGCTGACTTCTCATTGAAGTTGTGGTTATATTGTTTTTCCCGTAATTCCTCTATGTGAGCAATGTCTTTTCTGTTGGCTGTAATAGTGGGACAGTTGCTCTCAGTCTCATTGCCTCCTTTCACAGGTCCATTGACAACCCAGCCGAGTAAGGTTCTGACGGCATAAGGTCCTTCACCATTGCTGTGTATCACTTGCCATGGTTCCATCACTTTTGGAACATTGGTCCCAATTAAAAGCTCCACCTCAGCATCAATTACAGGAATTTCCACTGAGCTTAAGTGTGGCCAAGCACTTAAGTCTTCCTGTAGTGGAATGTTGTCACGCGACACAGGCATCTTAGACTGGGTGTACACTTCAGGCAGCTCAAAGTAGGTGGTACCAGTAAGGGCTGCTATCTCCAGTCCTGAGATAACATGACTGTCAACAAGCTTTTCTTGATTCAAAGTCCTCAACAGAATTTTAGCACTCCTTCCTCTGACCTTTAGCTCCCTCATGAGTCGCTCAGAGCAGAAAGTAGCTGTGCTGCCAGGATCCAAGAATGCATATGTGGTTAGCAATTTGCTGCCGTTCTTTGCCTTAATCTGTACAGGCACAATTGCCAAGACACTGTCCTGTGCTCCGGCCCCTATATGGCCACATGTCTTGGGAGAAACTGCATGTCTGTTTCCTGATGCTTCCTGCTGTGTGTCCTCGGAGGTTATTTTCTTCTCCTTTGAATGGATGTGAAGGATGGTAGGATGTTTCAGATTACACAAATTGCATGAATGACGCCTATGACAATCCCTGCTAATGTGTCCCACAGATAAACACCCAAAACAAACACCTTTCTCCTTCAGGAAGTTAATCTTTTCACTGTGCAGTAAATTTTGGGACACAACTCCAATTTGTGATCCTCTTCACACAGCAGACACAACACTCTTATTGGTTCATCAGGTAAGTGTTTCTCATTTTGCATTTGAGTTTCAGGTTGAGAATTGACAGCTGTGATGGAAGTAGCAAAACTGCTTCCTTTTCCTGTATAGCGTACTTGTGAGACTTTGTTTCCTTCTTTATGCTTAAGTGTTGAGGTAAATGTGTCCTGAATGTTTCCAAAGAGTGGATTGGAAGCAATAGCCACTTGCCTTTCAATTAAGTTGACAATATCACTGAAACCTACTTGGCAACGGTGCTTCTCCTGAAGCTCATAAGCCGTGTTTCTCCATTTTTCCCTCCATTTATATGGTAGCTTCGAGACAAGAGCACGTATGTTGGATGGCATGTTCATCTCTGACATGTAGCTGATGTCCTCCATAGCATTGCAGCAAACACGTAAAAACAAAGCAAAAGCTTGCAAAGCTTCAATGTCTTCTGATTTTACTGATGGCCATCCAAGAGCTTTCTCCATGTATGCAGTGGCTATTTTTTGTTTATTTCCAAAGTGTTCTTGTAAGAGGGTCCTTGCTCTTTGGTATCCTCTGTCTGGTGGCATATGTTGACAGCTCTTAACCACCTCCCTTGGTTGTCCTTTGGTATATTGCTCCAAAAAGTATAAACAGTCTATGTTGCTTGCAGCCTTTCTTTCCACACCATGCTCAAATGCTCTAATAAATGCGCTGTACTCAAGAGGATCTCCATCAAATGTTGGTATATTTCGTGGAGGTAGTGATGACGAAGAATGTTGTTGCACTAGTAGAGCTGTTATTTCATTCTGTCGTTGCATGATGGAAAGAAGATTGCCTTGGTCCACATTAGTTGGCATCAGGTCAACATTTTAATGGATTCCTTTGTGTTAGGTACTGCATGAAATGTTTCCTGAAACCGTTGAGGCATGCTTGGTTGAGAATTCAGAACATGAGCTCTTGATCCAATATTTTGTGAAAGTGTTTCCTTATGCTGCGCTCCCATTGATATGGCAGTTTCGTCACCTCCTATTGGTGAATGAGTGAACTGATGATTTAAGTCTTGTGGCTGTGCCTCCATTAGCACTGCCGCATTGCCGCCTCCTACTGGTGAATGATTGAACTGATGATTTGAACATTGTGGAACAAATTCCATAGCAGAGGGTCTGAGAGAGCATTTACGTTTAAAACTTTGCAGATACGAATTCATTCCATCTGAGTGAGCTCTGGAGCTCTGCACATCAGAACCTCTGTAGACATTAACCTTTGCAGTTTGAACTGCAATTTGACATTGCAATTCCAGCAATTCCCTTTTCTGTCGGATGTGCTCCTCCTGAGCGTCCAGTTCATGTTTTTCTTTAAGGGCAGCTGCCTTAGCCATGAGAGCAGCCCTTTCCACCTCTGCTTTTAGGCAGGCAGAGGAAGTTAAAGACCTTGAAGACCTATGACTGTACTGGCCAGTTGATGAGCTTTTTTTGAAACCAACATTAGAAACACTGTCCCCTGGACCAATATCATCAGTGACCACAGTTGTGGCTGGTGCAAGTTTGAGAACAGTTGTGTTTAGTACAGCATTGTCATCATCATCATTACTCCCTTTGTCAAGCAACCACGTTTCCATGTTTTGTATTATTGCTTTATTTCTGTGCATTTGGGTTTCAAACCATTCATTTTGTTTTGACATTTCATCCTCAGGTAGCCATTGTTTCAATAAGTCATGCAACTGTTCAGTTTCCACACAAAGTTTCAAACACATTTCATACTTTGTTTGCACCTCAGACACATTTCCCTTTGAAAGCATCAATTGCTTAACTTCCTTTGTTAGTTTGTATAGTTTCTTTATTCCGGAATTCCTTTCCTTTTGATTGGATATTATTTGTAATTCCAGTGCTTTGGCCGTTAGTTTGACCGATCTTTTACCACGTTCATTTTCCGTTTCACTTTGATTGACAGCTGCAGACAAGTCACTCATTTTGATATCGATTTAGCAGAACTGCTCAAAGCTTTATTAAGAATTGTAGCAGGATGTACCTGTATCCCTTGTATGAGAAGGCCAATCTCTTCCACACAGCTTGTAACAATTCTTGATTTGTCCTACCGTGATTCTTCTGCGGTGCTTCGCGCAGTGCTGTCTCTCAGTCCCAGTGAGTGGAATCAGCTGACGCGGAGTGAGTGAAGTGCGGCTCTGTCCTTCCTCTGCATATCCAATAGTTCAGTCTTTTGAAGCTAGTTTTTCAACATTATGTAGTGGCAATCTGTCCACAAATAATGCCACTGGGTGAAATCTGAAGCCCTTTCCAACTCTTGCTGCTGCAAATAATGAGGTCCGCCGTCGTCGTACATTTAATCCTTTATTGTAAACATTTTAAGATAAAAGCACATACAAAAAGACCGACTTGATTGATTAAAAGCCAAGAACGACAAGATCTAAAAACATTACTCTCACACAGCTGAGGTTGAAAAACTGTGTGGCTTCCCGGATCCAGATTTCCCATCCAACTCACCTGTGATTCCCTTTATCAACTCCAATTAACACCAACAAACAGGTGCGCAGGTGACATAACAGACAACCATTCACGCAGACCTACCGCACACATGCCCACTACACACATACCAAACATATATAGCCAAATTGGCCATTACAGTAGCCTTTACAATGTTAATGCCAACCTGTAACATCTTCACAGCAGAACTTCTACTAACGCAGTACTTTTATAGCGAGTATTGGTACTTTTACTGAAGTACAGCTTAAACATCAGAGACTTCAGATTGTTTCATGAGTTGTGTTTCAAATATGAATAATAAGTGAGTGTCAGTAATATTAAATGAGTCATTAACTGTCCTCACGCTACCAGATCACCTTCAGTCCTGTCTCACTCTGTCAGTAGAGCTACATTTGATTTCTCAAATATTTAATGTAATGTTTTGGAAAGCTGGGGATCCTAAACACAAAAACTAAACTGTAAGGGTAAACTCTAACCCACCCCTAACCCTAACCCCCCTAACCCTAACACCCTAACCCTAACTCATTTTAACCCATTTTACAGTTTGATGAAACTAACAGATCTGAAATCAGCTGAAAAGTTTTACTTACCAACAGTTTAACCTGGAGGAAACATCTGCGTCACAACACAGGACGGAGTGAAGGACCAGAGAAAGACTTTGACCTTTAATGTCCCTTATCAAGACACCTGATCACCACCTCCAGGACACACCTACACACACACACACACACACACCTACACACACACATAGATCCAAAGTGCAACATTATAATCAGTGAGAGAAAGGTTGAACATTACAGTTTTTTACAATTTATATGACAGATTTTTCAATACTTTTAACAATTTTCCAAAACTCTTGCCACAGTTAGCACTACATCTGCATGTGTAAGCTATACTATTAACACATTTCTTGTTGCTTTAACACATAATGCATACAATTAACACAAATTTAAAATGCTTAAACTCCTTTTACACACAAGCTCAAACAAGACCAAAACAATAGACTTTTACTGCCATATTTACCAATGCTTTAACAATGTATGTCAGAACAGATAACACCATGTTCTAAACCTTACCTTACAGGCTAAAGGCAACGTGAACAACTATTCATATTGTGAATTGAAAAACAAATATATTCCCTGTATTTTTATTCCATTGCTAATGAGAAACAGCTTATTGAAGTTTTGCAATTGTTGAAATCACAGCTGATTCCCATCTAGGAAGCACACTCCGGTGTTGAGGTTCTTTCAATCATATGATCATATGTTCTAAAAGAGGACTCTTTGGGCTGGTCCTGGCTGGAAAAGGAACAATTTAAAGCAACACAAAGAAAGAAGGAAAGAAATGCCTGCATGGGAGCGAGGAAGACGCGTACCAGGACAAGGGAGATGAGTGGGGCAAGGTAGAGGAAGAGGAGTTAGAATGCGTGGTGGCGCTCAAAGAAGGACCAGAGCTAGGGTAACTGATCAGATAAGACCTGCTATCATCGACCATGTCATAAACCACGGGCTATCATACAGAGAGGCTGGTGAACGAGTACAGCCAAATATCAGCCGGGACACACTGGCATCTATTGTCTGTATTTCCAGAAAAACCAACCGGTAGGATATTCTATAAAGCTATCCTGAGATGGTCATTCATTTGTTGTATTGAATTTCTTCAACAAAAGATACAAAATGCATGTGCAAAACACAATCTCTGATCAATACAATATACTGTCTATTGTATAAAGGCATACCTGACACATCTGAAATAATGCAGTTTCTGGAATTTCAGCTGATGATAGTGTTTTTTTTTTGTCATTGTGTTATGATTGACTAAATGTTCCTGTTGGAAGAGAACATGTGTTAGTGTTTGGAATAATTATTTGATTTTGAAACATGTTTGCAGTGTTTTGTTAGACATAGTGTGTAGTGTTAGTGTATTATTGTATTTTGAAAATTAGTTTTGGAGTTTAGTTTACAATGTGTGATTTTGAGCATGAAATTAACTGTTTTGCCAATTGTGTAGTTTTGGGTGTTTTGGTGTGTTAAGAGTTTAGAAAACTTATTAAATGTATTGAAAATCTGTCATAGCAATTGTAAAAAACTGTATTTTAGATGTGTCAGGTATGCCCTTATACAATAGACAGTATATTGTATTGATCATAGATTGTGTTTTACACATGCATTTTCAATTCAATTTTATTTATAGTATCAATTCATAACAAGAGTTATCTCGAGACACTTACAGATAGAGCCGGTCTAGACCACACTCCAGAATTTACAAGGACCCAACAGTTCTAGTAGTTTCCTCCAGAGCAAGCAACAGGGCCACAGTGGAGAGGAAAAACTTCCTTTTAGGCAGAAACCTCGGACAGACCCAGACTCTTGGTAGGCGGTGTCTGACGGGCCGGTTGGGGTTAGAATGAAGAGTGGAAATAACAAAAAGTAGAAAAAATAGTAGTTTGTAGCAGTTCTTTGTAGAAGTTCATGGCATAGCAGGGCACTGTGGGCATTACAAGGCACAGCAGGAGAATTTTTTGAAAAATCTCATAAAGTCGTTTCTACTAAGAGCTCTGGGAATACTTGACTCAGTAGAGCTGTGACCATCCGTCAGCCAGGCTACAGTGCTGAAAAGAAACCTCACTTCACTTCGTTCACCATTGCATTGTTTTCTGAACCGGAGCTACAATACAGCTAATTCTACAGTCTATGGTTAAGGTCACATTTATATTCAGATTATGTAAAGATATATATCACAAAAGTGCCATAGTGTAGTAGTTATCACATCTGCTTTACACTCAGAAGGTCCTGGGTTCTATCCCCAGTGCAACCAAATTTAAGGTTTAAAGTAAGAACTAAGTCCTGTTACCGTCTTGCAGGCGTCCCTTGAAAAGTCTTAAAAAAGGGAGTGAACGACACTCGACAATCAAAAAAAACCTGCTCCAAAGACATATTGTCTATTTGAAAGACTTCTTCAGTGCTTTTGCATTGGTTTCACTTCTTAGAACCTGACCTCCATCCATTTCATTTACAGTTTGGTTCTGATTATGTTAAAGATGACAGTATTACAGAGGTTCCATAGCGTAGTAGATATCACGTCTGCTTTACACGCAGAAGGTCCTGGGTTCAATCCCCAGTGGAACCAGACTTATGCTTTAAAGTAAGAACTATGTATTTGGTACCACCTGGCAATTGTCATTTGAAAAGTCTTTAGAAAGAATTGAATGCAAATATAAGCCCATGTCTTTTCAGAACCTCACCTCCAGCCATTATTTTTACTGTATTGTTATGATTATGGTAAAGATGATGGGACGTCAGAGGTTCCATAGTGTAGTAGCGATCACATCTGCTTTACACGCAGAAGGTCCTGGGTTCAATCCCCAGTGGAATCAGACTTATGGTTTGAAGTGAGAAATATGTCCTTTTACCACCTGACCAGCTTTGAAGGTGCTCTAAAGCCACAGGATCCCAAACATTCTCTCAAAATGTGAATTATAAATTTTCCAGCCCCTGAACTTGAACAGCAGAGCAGAGTGGGGCAGTGGAAGTGTGCTGGTCCCATAACCCAGGGGTCGGTGGATTGAAACCATCCTCTGCTATTTCCTATGCTTTGTATCAGCAGTAAGGCCATTTCCAGTCTGTTGATGCAAGTGTCTGAAGTGAAATGTCTCCAGCTGCTGTAAACTTAACGGTGTGTCAAGTTCATTTCATCCACAAAAATGGAAACTACAGTGCTCATACCCGCTGTAACAACCAAAAAAACTGGAGTGTAATACAATATATATACTACAGTACAAGTACATAAATACAGTAAAAAAAGAAACTGTAAAACATGTACATCTAAAGTGCTTGTGGTCCTGTCTGATAGTCTGAGGTATAAAAGACAGAGCATACCGCTTAGTTTGTATCACAGGAGGTCTTAGTCTACCACTACGTTCTATAACCCTACCAGTCAGATTACCACAGGAGGTAATATCTTCTGCAGCTCTTTTAAAGACTCTAAAAAAGTAACAAGTAACACACCTGTTGCCTTTCTGCTAGACAATCACTGCAAATATTGTAACACAGACTGAAAAGAAATACATTGGTGGAGACTGGTGTCTTCCAGTAACTATGAGATAACACAATTTTGTTCATAAAGGCACATCTGCAATTTGGTAAACTGTTATGTGTCATTGGTTTGCTACCACTCTTAAAGAATGTCTCTCGTTACCAGCAGGATTTGAACCTGTGCGGGGAGACCCCAATGGATTTCAAGTCCATCGCCTTAACCACTCGGCCACGACAACCTGAAAAGCAGAGCTATACCTGTTTGCACAAATGTTCATAAACTTTTAATTGGTTAGTAGTAGTTACCAGACACGGGCAAATTACAAATTGTAGTGCACTTCCTGTGTCTGTGGATCCTCGTGGAGACATCTTGATTGATTGATATGCTCCCTTATTTGTACCATAACGGAGATCTAATATTTTATCAAATTAGGTTGGGTGAGTACCCTTTCTGGCTAATCTTGACAAATAAAGCAAGTAACCACACAATGAAAACTACTGCGATGGCTGGGAATAAAACCCAGGTCAACTGCTTGGAAGGCAGCTATGCTCACCACTATACCACCATCACTGGACAGAACAATATTCACTGAAAATCGTGTAACACATCTGGGCATTGACACTCAAAATGTGCTCTATCACTGAGCTACAGCCCCTGAAGATTTTCTGATTTTTTTTACTTTTTTGTGAGATCGCTGAATAAGAGAAGAAACCTGGGCGGAATATGTAATGTTAATGTTGTGTATGGCTTTAAAACCTGGTGGTGGCTGGAAATCAAACCACTGCTATTGTATAAATCAAAGTTAAAAAGTAACATCACTCCAAGAAAGCTACTCCGATGGCTGGGAATCCAACACCGGTCATTTGCTTGGAAGGTAGCTATGCTGACCACTATACCACCATCACTGGCAATACAATGTTGACTGCAAATTTTGCAACACATCTGGGCATTGAGACAGATTTTTGTATTGTCTATTAATTCCTGCTGCATTATTTCGATTTTCAGAATAAGAGCTCTTTTACAGTCAGGATAACACTTGTTGGAAATGCCGGGTGATTGAACCCGGGGCCTCATACATGCGAAGCATGCGCTCTACCACTGAGCTGAAGGTGATTGAAGGATGATTCTAGTTACTTCATCAAGTTCAGCTCAAATGACACAGTTGTAAGACATCACATTGGTTAGCTTCCAGCGATGTAATATTTACATTGCTGTGGTGGGATTTGAACCCGCGCCTCCAGAGAGACTGGAACCTAAATCCAGCGCCTTAGACCACTCGGCCACACGACCTGCACATATAGGCTCTCCACATTGTGACAAAAACCCGCATTATTACTAATGGTATGCTTGTTAAGGTTATTGGGAGAAAAAAAACCTTTGCAAGGAAAAAGCCAAAACTTTATTAAAAACTGCCAATTCTTAAAAAATTAAAAATAGTTATCACACTTTGTCATTTTTCTCTGGCATTGATTATTAGAATATTGTAACCAGCATTAAGTGAGGAGGTTTAGGTCTGTGTGAATATGGGCTGAGCATTTACCTGGGCTGAACTTGTGAACATCTTCTTTTGCATATTCACTGTAAAGAGCCATTACTCCTCCAACTGGCAACTATTGTTCCAGAGACAATAGGATATACAGTTTTAGATTGACAGGTAACTGTCCAAGACCAAAGACTTCACTGAAATACCTCAAGGGATCAAAACAGTTTGTCAAAATTCACAGCACAGATATAAAACCACTCTTTAAAATATGGTCATGTACCATTCAAAAACAAAGGTACAATCATGAAACACATACTACTTAGATATTGCAGCCATCCTGGTTACAGCCACGAGGGGGTCTGCATGTGCTTTCTTACCAGCAAGTTTCTGGAGGTCCAAATGGCATCTTTGATGGCGGCAAAAGTGTATAGCTGTAAATCTGCTACCTAAAAACACTAACAGGTCCGGCTCTTCTTTCCCTCTTTTGGCTTCTTCTTCTCTTTTTTTTGCACTTGTTCCCACTTGGACCTCCACAGGAAATAAAAGATGGCTCGTTCCAGGTCTAAAATCACTTAAAAAAAGAGGTGATGAGAAAATCAAAGATAAAATCACTACCTTTTTTAAAAAAGTGAATAGTCAACATGTGAGTAATCAGGAAGCTCACATAAAATGTAGCTGTTGGAACCTTGGTCCTTCCGGCAAATCATTCCCTGGAGTCCTTATGTTCTTTTTCCCCCAGCATGTTTTCCTTGGATCAGGGAGGCTCAAAAATCATGTTTGCAGCTATCGCCGTGGTCCAGCTACCTTTACGGGAGCCATCACCTTATGGTGGTGGAGAGGTTTGTGTGTTCCTATGAACCTGAGGGCTGTGTTGTCTTGAGCTGTGTGCTCCTGGTAGGGTCTCCCATGGCAAAGTGGTCTCAGGTGAGGGGCCAGACAAAGAATGGGTCAAAAACCCTATGAGTGAGCGAGGCAGAGAGGGAGTGACCCAGCCAGAGTAGGCCAGGGGCCCCCGCCTGGGGGCGACTGGGAATTTTCCCACCCATGCAGCTGGTTTCAGAGCCTTGTTGGCGCGGTAGGCAGCGTGTCATTCTCATAATCTGAAGGTTGTGAGTTCAACCCTCATACGGGGCATGTGTTTTATAATCAATGGGGGGAATGAAGGGAAATAAAAAGACTTCAAAGAGATTTGCAAAAAAAAACACACAACTGATGCCGAAAGTACATTGACTTGCAAGTGGTCAACCTTTGCACATGGTCTTTTGTCCTGACCTTTTCATGGGGTCATGACAAAGCATCTAGGGTCAATCTTAGCCTTTGTGTGAGTACATCGGTTTCCACATACCTTGTTTTTATTAAGATCACACGTGTGTGAATATGTTTGCAAGTGCAAATTTTATTTTTACAAGTGCAAATTTAAACATATAATTTCAGATTTTTTTGTTCTGCAAGCTCTCATCTTTTGCCCATATTTCCCTTCATATGAGTCAGAGCCAGCAGCACTAAGAAGAGAAGCCTCTCCTACGGCGAGTGGTGGCGACCCACGGGGAAACTTGGTTTCCCAGTCAGTTCCAGTAGTACAGGTGAGAAAGTGGTGGATAAAATGAGGACTGTGGGCCGGCGTTGTTGGTACGTGAGTGGAAATACATCCAACAAGCTAATGCATATCCAACGCCATCACCCAGACATGCCAATCACTGGAACGAGACAAAAAAACTGTCCAACGTCTCCTCCCTACAGTGGTAAACCAGCCTTTAGATCCAAATACAAATAGGGCCAAAAAATCACTGAATCAATCAGGATTTACACGTCACCTTCAATGCCCCATATCCACTCGTAGAGTAACCTGGCTTCAAGTATTTGCTGTATGTACTCAAACCTCGTTCCAACAGTTCCTCGTTCCTTCAGTGTACCGTTCCACCCCTTTAATACATGTCAATCAAGCTGAGCCTGTAAAGGCCACACAGTCTGATTAGTCAAGTGGAAACACCTGTGGGAGTGGAACATGGATGTGTAGAGATGGGCTTTCAAACAATGCACCTTCTTGACATGTCAAAGTAGGAAAAGCAAAAGTAGAAATAAAAATAATTATGGTTTAACTCAGTTCACACTGGACATAAAACATTACAAAGTCAGGAAAGTAGGTGTAAACCATTTCAAATAACCTTGTCCACCATGGACAAAACATACTTCAAGACTAACTATAACTGCAGTTAATTAGAAAGTTTAGCATGTTTTATTATCTTCACTCATGTTGGGTTTCCACAGATCTGATACTACCACTCTGATCATATTCCCTTCCTCAATACTCCATAAAGAAGCAAAGAACGATCATCAATGACAGAGAGCATATGAAGTGAATCATTACTCTCTGTTAGCTTCACGCTCAGAAAGGAATATCAAAACTCATCATCGTGGTCAGCGAGACCAAACACTTTAGAAACACATTCCTCAAGTCAGAAACTCTAGAAATGATCCCTGAAAGTATAGTCTTGGTTAGACTGAGGGGGGAAACTGCATCTCATTCACTGCAGGGTGATTGTCACTCAGGGTTCAGAGGGACAGAAGCTAATCGTTACGTGCTCCAGATGACTCTGAGGTGAGAAAATCTATTTAGATCTTTAAGAAGACCGATATGTAGATTGAATTAGATTTTCAGTCACTGTTGTCTCAATACTTCAGTGTCAGCCTACTTATTCTCTACAATAAATATTCCAGTCCTTTCTTTGCATTAATACTGGTTCTTAACATGCTTCCACTGGCCGAGATTATGGAAAACAACAAAAATAAATTACCATAGTTATGCAGACGGCACACTAATTTATATAACCTTATCGCCAGGGGACTATAGTCCAGTACATAAACTGACTAAGTGCATTGAACAAATTAACGGCTGGATGTGCCAGAACTTTCTGAAATTAAATGAAGGAAAAACTGAGGTAGTTGTTTTTGGAACAAAAGAGCAACGATTAAATGTCTGAACTCAGCTTCAAACAACAATGTTAAAAACAACAGACAAAGCCAGAAATCTTGGTGTAGTCATGGACTCAGACCTGAATTTTAACAGCCACATTAAGACAATTACAAAGTCAGCCTACTATCACCTTAAGAACATATCAAGGGTTAAGGGACTTATGTGTCAACAGGATTTGGAAAAACTTGTCCATGCTTTCATCTTCAGAAGACTTGACTACTCCTGTGGTAATCTGGTAGAATAATACTGGTAGAATAATATGAATATATTCCAGTCTGATGTTTAACAAAGCATCTGTTGCTGCAATCTGAAGTGAAATGTCTCCGCCGGCTGAAGAGTAAACTTAATAGTTTGTCAAGTTTATTTCATCCATAAAAATAGAAACTACAACTGGAGCATAAAACAATAAATACATTACACTACAGTTAATAATACTGTAAATAGAAACACGTAGGTTTAAAGTGCTTGTTGTGCTGTCTACCAGTCAGATTACCACAGGAGGTAATATCTTCTGCAGCTCTTTTAAAGACTCCACCATAATACCTGCTGGAGATGCCGGGTCCTCATACATGGAAAGCATGCGCTCTACCACTGAGCTACATCCCCTGAAGATTTTCAGTTTTTTTACTTTTTTCTGAGATAGATTTAGACTTATCTTTATTAATCCTTTTGGGAAGACTCCCGCAAGGAAATGAAGTATCACTGAATAAAAGAAGAAACCTGGGTAAAACATGTAATGTTAGTGTTGTACATGGCTTCAAAACCTGTAAATGCAACTGCGGTGGATGGAAATCAACCTGGGCAAAATGCTTGCACTGATGATATTATTCATAGTCAAATAGTAACACATCTGTTGCCTTTCTGCTGGAAAATACAACGTTTACTGCAAATCTTGTAACACAGACTGAAAATAAATGCTAAGAAATACATTGCTGGAGGCTGGTGGCTTCCAGTAGTTATGAGATAACACAATATTATTCATGAAGGTACATCTGCAATTTGGTGTAATGTCATGTGTTGTTGGTTTTCTACCGCTCTTAAAGAATGCCTCTCGTTGTCGGCAGGATTTGAACCTACGCGGGGAGACCCCAATGGATTTCTAGTCCATCGCCTTAACCACTCAGCCACAACAACCTGAAGCACAGCCCTATACCTGTTTGCATGAATGTTCATAAACATTTCAATTGGTTAGTAATACCAGACATGGACAAAGTGCAAATCATAGTCTGTGGATAGTTGTGGATGAAGTTTGATTGATTGATATGCTCCCTTATTTGTACAAGAGCTATTTTGTAACAGAAATCTAATGTTTTATCAAATCCGGTTGGGAAAATAACCTTTCTGGTTACTTCCTACTTGTTTCTGCATTTGTTCAGAGCTACGTCTGATGATGAACTCACAACCAAGACAACCCCAAGGAGAAGCACTTATGAACCCAATATTCACCAGTGTCTCCATTTGAGATGATCTGAATGTGATTACAATGACATCCATCTTCAGTTACAGTCTGTAGCATTGTCATGTTCAACTGCCCCAACAAGTAGCACTTACTGAATTCAACAGTCAAGTCAATGCTAAAGTTAGAGTAATAAGAATGACTTAGAAAACATTTCAGCATTGTTCAACCAGTAACAAGGGAGAATATTCTTTTTAAACATTTCTATAGGTAGGTCAGCAAAACTACCCGTCTGTCTGTACAGACTACAACTCAACCCTTTTTCAGACCTAAGCTTTGTGAGTAACGTTTCCAGATGTCTTTGTGTAGGTGTTGCAGAAATGCTGGAGTATGTGGATACGTGGCCTAAATATAACAACACCTATGCGTTGTTGTAGGAAAACGGTATTAAATGATATATAGTCCAAGAAAGACAAAACCTTTACATAGGCATTGAGCATGTTCCTGCTGTCAAAGAGAGCTTTACCGTGACGTAGGATCACCTACCTCAGGATCCAGGAATCCACAAAAACAACAAATGAGGCTAAAGAGTTATCTAAACATTGTAATTAAAACATGTATGTGCATGAGTGAAGACAATGAAACCGGTACTCTTTCTCTATCTATGTTGTTTCTTCTTGCTGACATAGTGCCAAATGTTGTCCGGCTCACTGATGACTCGACTGAACCATTTAATTGTATCACTCAGTGTTAAAAATTAAAATAAAAAAAAACATGTTTTCTGCCCGGTTTCCAATCCGGGACCAGTTTCAGCAGAGTCTGATTTAAAGGAAATGGTACTCTTTAAAAGTGTTGGGGTTCTAGCGTTAAACTAATGAGGAAGAATCTGACAAATCTAAATGAACCAAAAAAGTCCAGGAACTTACTCTTACACCTGTATCTGTCAAGTCCTGACCATTCCCTGACCGGGAACTGAACCCGGGCCGCGGCGGTGAGAGCGCCGAATCCTAACCACTAGACCATCAGGGAGTCACATCTGTCCACTTCATCTTTGTAGATGTGAGTTTCCTTGTGCAAATGTGAAAAGTGACTTGTAAAAAAAAAAAGCTTTACAAATTTTGGGAAAAACCCACAAAGATTAAGAATGAAAATCAGAGGGAGAAGACAAGGACAGATCGGTGGCAGAAGACGGGGACAGATCAGAGGGAAAAGACGGGACATATCAGAGGGAGAAGACAGGGACATATCAGAGGGAGAAGACAGGGACAGATCCGTGGGAGAAGACGGGTACATATTAGAGGGAAAAGACGGGGACATATCAGAGGGAGAAGACGGGGACATATCAGAGGGAAAAGACGGGGACATATCAGAGGGAAAAGACGGGGACATATAAGGGAGAGAAAACGGGGACAGATCTGTGGGAGAAGATGGGGACAGATCAGAGGGAGAAAATGGGGACATATCAGAGGGAGAAGACGGGGACAGATCAGAGGGAGGAGACAGGGACAGATCAGAGGGAGGAGACAGGGACAGATCAGAGGGAGAATACGGGGACAGATCAAAGGACCAACACACGGAGACTTTGATTCCTAATAATTAAACTGAAATAATAAATCTGTCTGCCAGGTGAAGATGGGGACAGATCCGTCTGGGGAAGACTGGGACAGATCAGAGGACCAACCCAAAATCACGAAGACAGAGACAGATGCTTTTATTCGTCCTTATTTCTTGTTGGAGAACAGAAGAACTCAGTTTTGTTTTTATTTTTCTGTTTGCGTCCGTTTTAAAACCCGAGCACCTTATTTAAGTTTTGTTGCATGAATGTTTTATTTTGAAAGAGTGTAAAACCACTTCCTAATAAAACAGGTTGAACTATCTGAGGTTTATTCATAAAGTGTGTGTGCGTGTACTTGTGCGTGTGCGTGTGTGTGTGTGTCAAAAAAAACAATGATTCTGTTTGAAATATATTTTCATCTACAAATTACTTTTAGTCTTCAAAGCCTCGTAGTAACTCATAGTATAGTACGTCAAAATATTCAAAAAGTCATAGGATAACGTGTCGAAAATTCATAAAAGTCATACTATAGTTTGTAGAAATATTTATAAAAAGTCATAGTATAGTATGTCAAAAAGTCACAAAAAGTCATAAAAAGTCATAGTATAACATGTTGAAATTCATAAAAGTCATAGTTTAGTATGACAAAAAAAAACATAAAAGTCATAGTATAGTATGTCAAAAAATCATAGGATAGTATGTATAAAAAACATACAAATTCATAAAAAGTCATGGTATAACATGTATAAAATTCATAAAAGTCATAGTTAAGTATGTCAAAAAAATCATAAAAAGTCATAGTATAATATGTCGAAAATTCGTAAAAGTCATAGTATAGTATGTCGAAATACATAAAAAGTCATTGTTTAGTATGTCAAAATCTTCATAAAAGTCATAGTATAGTATGATGAAAAATGTATAAAAGTCATAGTATAGTAAATTGAAAAATTCATAGTATAGTATGTCGAGAAATTCATAAGTCATAGTATAGTATGTCAAAAAAATCATAAAACTCATAGTATACTATGTCAAAAATTCATAAAAAGTCATAAAAAGTCCTACTATGTCAAAAAATTCTAAAAAAGTCGTAAAAAGTCATAGTATGTCAAAATATTCATAAAAGTAATTGTTTAGTATGTCAAAAAAACATAAAAAGTCATACTGTAGTATGTCGAAATATTTATAAAAATTCAGAGTATAGTTGTCAAAAAATTCATAAAAAGTCATAGTATAGTATGTCGAAATATTCCTAAAAGTTATAGTATAGTATGTCGTAACAAGTCCAAATTCATAGTTCTTGTTGTAAAACAAGAAGGATCTAAAGTCCTCTGGAGAATGTGGGCATCGATTCGGCTACCTCTCGCATGCTAAGCAAGCGCTCTACCATTTGAGCTAATTCCCCTTTAAAAAAAAAAGTCATGGTATAGTATGTCCAAAAATCACAAAAAGTCATAAAAAGTCATAGTAGAGTATGTCGAAATATTCATAAAAGTCATAGTATTATATGTTGAAAATTCATAAAAGTCATAGTATAGTATGTCAAAAAATTTATAAAAATTCATAGTATAATATGTCAAAAAATCAGAAAAGTCATAGTATAGCATAACAAAATATTCAAAAAAAATCATAGTATAATGTGTCAAAAAATTCATAAAAGTCATAGTATAGTATGACAAAAAATGTATAAATTCATAGTATAATATGTCAAAAAATTCATAAAAGTCAAAGTATAGTATGTCAAAAACTCAAAAAAATGATAGTATAATATGTCAAAAAAATCATAAAATTCATAGTATATTTTGACAAAATATTAATAAAAAGTCATAAAAAGTCATAGTATAGTATGACAAAAAATTTGTAAAAATTCATAGTATAATATATGTCAAAAAAAACATAAAAGTCATAGTATAGTGTGTCAAAAAACTCAAAACAAATCATAGTATAATATGTCAAAAATTCATGAAAGTCAACAACAGGTGATCCTGGGTCCAAATCCCAGCAGTGCCTGGTAATCAGTTAATACTTGCAGTATCTCCACTACAAAGAGTGTGTACATTTGCTTTTGCTATAGTGATTAACAAGCATTATATAATTTTGCCCAGTTGTGGCCTGTTGAGGGGCAATAAATATCTAAAGGGAAATGGATTGAACACATTTTTTAATCTTTTTAAACCTTGTTTTGTTCGGGCTGAACATGGCCCAGGTGTACACCAGGACCCTGTGACATCACTGTCAGGTGGGGTTTCAGGTGTTTGATGCTAAATGAGCACTGACTGCCTGATTTTAACGTCTTCAATGCTGCTGGAAGGAAAATTAATGCATTGATTATTTAATATTAGTTGACTATATCGCGATATGCAACTAAAAGAAGAATCACTGTGTCTTCATAGATCTAAGAAGAGGGAGCCAAATCGTAGGGATCTGCACCACCAATAAACTGTAATTTCTCAAAATATCTTCCTCCCCTAAATGTCACTGAATTATTAATTATTCTGTAGTTAGTAATCGCTGTGAGCAGGGTTTGAACCTGCGCAGGGAGACCCCATTGGATTTCAAGTCCAACGCCTTAACCACTCGGCCATCACAGCTATAAAATACACTGTGTTTTTACAGCGGAGAACCCCTGATGCCTGACAGACTCCATTCAGACCAATCAGACAAAGATAGAGCCTATCTCACAAGTACCTTGGGCAAATCTAAATGACTAATGGGGATTACCAAGCACTTCAGTTCCAAAGGATCATTCAAAACTTGAGGGTATTTCAGGTGTAATGTGGGTAGTTAATCCACCCCCTTTAGATGATCTGATTCATTTCCGAACCAGTCCAGATTAACAATTAACAAGTTATTGAATTACATGTCAATGAGAAACACACATGTGTACAGACAAGGCTAGCAGCAACATCGCCACGTCAGAAACGTTTCTGGTGTGCAAAGACCAAGAAAATGCCACGCAACAGAAATGCCATGCTCACGCCACACAGGCAGTGTGCCGGAGGCCTTACCCCTGACTTCCACCAACTGCGGATCCACTCCGCTTCGTGTCTGCTCCGTGATCCGCAGTCTGTCAACACCCACCAGGTCCGGATTTGTTGCAGGCCATGACGGACCACTGAAGTCACATGGACCCACCGGATCTCGTAAATTCATGTACGATCACGCGATATAACAGGATGTAGTTTCTATAAACAGAACCACAAAACCTGATGAAAGAAATATCTTAAACTTGCATTGCTCTGAATTTCATGTGTTTTCATGTATCATCTTAAGTCTGTGTTGATGTAGTGTTTTGTGTAAATGTAACATGCCTTTTTCATTTGCTACCAGGACTTAATGAGTAGCATGGGATTGGTAGACATGATGATGGGATGCAAACAGAGATAATGACTGCAACAACAAGGTGCTGCAGGGATTCGGACCCTGGATCTTCTGTTTACTAGACAGGCACTTTAACCAGCTAAGCCACAGCACCTACTTGAGTACTACTCACAAACAAAACAACAAACTTACTCTCATTCAGAAGCCATTGAAGAGCGGTGTAAATATTTCATCAGAGTGATGGCTTGTGGTAAGAAATTTGTCCTGACTCTGTTGGTTTTGGCGTAAAGTGCTCTGTAGCGCCTACCAGAGGGGAGAAGCTGGAATAGGTTGTGTCCGGGGTGAGATGGGTGAGAGGGCGCGAGGCCATCCGTCATCACCTGCACACTTGATGAGTGTCATCGGTGGAAGTCTAAACCAATGATTCCCAAAATGGCCGACCTAACAACGTGCAGCCCACCTGCACCTATTAAAGCCAGCATTCCACTCCACTGGTATAGACTGTTTTCAGCCACATATAATGTTATAAGAACACATCACATGCCCCTTTCATGCTCTGGAAAATAAGGCAGCTAGTAACTTTGTTAGTCTGTTAAGAATCACAAATTATATACATACACTTCCTTAAGTAAGAACCAGGCAATGCTGGATTTGGACGCAGGATCTCCTGTTTACAAGAGAGGCGCTTTAACCACTAAGCTACAACGTCTTCGACAGAGAAGTCTGTCTTGCAAGAATACAATGAGCAAATGAACAGGGTTGCTTCCATCCATCCATCTTCGTCCAGCAGCTCCAGTAGGGGACCACTACGAACTCCGGCAAATGAAAACAGCTGGACGTGTGCTTGAGCGACGCCTCAGGACTCACTGTTCATAGGCAGGCCTACCGAGAACAACAGAAGTCCTATGCAAGGACTTTGAGAGATCAGAGACCCTTTCCCCACAGCCCTGGTAAAATAACAATGCTAATAAAATAAAAAGAAGACCATGGAATATAAGTGTAACTGCTTAACTGTGTAAGTAATTAAACAAGATGCACCATCTTCGTCCCCATCCCTTTCTGGCAGCCATATTTGATAAGAATGGCCAAGCAACCAAAAGAGCGAATGTGAAGTAGGTAAGGGAATGTACTGTTGAGAGTCGGTGTGCAAATGTGTGCTGATGACTGTGTAACCCTTGCAAGCAACTTATCTTATCACCCCCCCCCCCCCCCCAAGTTACACCACCACAACAAACAGCAAAAACAAAACAAAAACAATGTCAACTATGTCATGATATAGTAGGTTCTCAGTCATCCAGGTCATAGTTATCAAAGAAAGGTTTCCCTATTGTCAGCCCAAATATATGGGTGTTTATGGGGACACGGAAGAAAGTCACCAGTGTGGAAATGTGTTTGACAATGGTAATACATTGCGCGGGATGTGAAGGCATCTTACCAACTCTGTACCCCAATGTTCAATGCAGGCTAAATCCTGTGGTGGGAATCAAGATCCACCAATGTTTCTGTCCAAAATGTCCACCTGTGTCCAGACACGTGCCTACTAGATGGGAAATAGACTGACATTTGGGTCAACATTGTGGAAATATCTTTAAGATGTTTAACTAAGTCTAAATTTGGAGCTCCTTTAAGTTAAAATGAAGTACAGGTCACAGCTCAACATGCCACCACCAACATACTGTTTTCAGTCAAACAGCCAAGAATATTTTACCCATTAGCCTAGATGTGGACAGTGTAGAGGTTGATTTTTTTATTTCACCAGTACTCTGTCTTAAAACCAGGTTCCACCGAGACTTGAACTCAGATCACTGGATTCAAAGTCCAGAGTGCTTACCATTACACCATGGAACCATGAAAATTAGTTCTAGAGGAAAACAATACATGTAAGAAGCGGGATTTGAATCCAAGCCCCCAGTGGAGACTGCGACCTTAAAGCAGACCCTTGGAACGCTCAGCCGTCCTATCTTTATCTTGTTTATCCTTATTTTCTTTAATAGTTTTTTTAATAAATTAATTCATAAAAATATGACTAACATGTGATTATTTTTAATGTTATATTAATAAATAATGTTACAATTATATGGCTAAGTAAGCAATAAAACCTTAAAATGAGCCCTTCTTGTGTTATTTGTTATGTCTCGGCAAGAAGTATTATGCTTTTGGGTCGTCTGTCCATCTCTACATCAGAATCAGAAATACTTGATTGATCCGTGAAGGGAAACTCTGTAACCTAAGGATTTGGATTTGTGCCTCTACAGTCCTCCGCTCTACCAACTGAGCTATTGAAGGTCAACAATGTTTATGAACGCACTTCCCATTCTTGTTAATGTGATAACACAGGACCCCCTGGAGGAAATTTTGGAATCATCAGGGGCTGTAGCTCAGTGATAGAGCGCACTTTACAGTCTCAACGCCCAGATGTATTACAAGATTTGAAGTGAACATTGTACAGCATAGCGATGGTGGTATAGTGGTGAGCATAGCTGCCTTCCAAGCAGTTGACCTGGGTTCGATTCCCAGCCATCGCAGTAGCTTTCTTTGAGTTGTGTTACTTGCTTTTTTTAACAAGAAGTCAGAAGAAAGGTTACTTGCCCAACCTGCATGGATAAAACATTAGATCTCTTTGGGCTGCATGATTATGGCCAAAGTGATAATCACGATTATTTTGATCAATATGGAGTTCACGATTAATTATCATAATTATTTGTTGATTTTCTACTCCAAAGTGCTGGAAAGGAAGGTTTCACCAATTGTTGAACCTCAGGTTAGCAAGGAACAGTCTCAGCAAGGTGATTGATGGATGATTCTAGTTACTTCAACCAAGTTCAGGGCAAATGACACAGCTGCAAGACATCACCTTGGTTGGCTTCCAGCTATGTAATAGATGCAAATGGCAGTGGTAGGATTTGAACCCACACCTCCAGAGAGACTGGAGCCTTAATCCAGCCCCTTAGACCGCTCGGCCACACTACCTGCAAGCAAATAGCAGCTTTGATGGCGGTAAAGGTGTGCCACTGATTTGCAAAGTCTATAGCTGTAAATCTGCTCCATCACCGCCATGTTTTGAAACCATATGCAACATAAATATTACATATTTTACCTAGGTTTCTTCTGTTATTCAATGAACACATTAAGGGGATGTAGCTCAGTGGTAGAGCGGATGCTTTGCATGTATCAGGGCCTGGGTTCAATACCTGGCATCTCCAATAAGTGTGCTTCAAAAGCACTTATTCTAAAAGAGAAAACCAATCTCCTTGAGTTCATGGTAATAAATGCAAACGTCAGTCTTAATGGCAAGATTGGCAGTAAACAGTGCATTGCCTAATAAGGATGGTATAGTTGACAAACTGTTTCGATCACTTGAGGTATTTCAGTGAAGTCTTTGGTCTTGGACAGTTACCTTGCAATCTAAAACTGTATATCCTATTGTCTCTGGAACAATAGTTGGCAGTTGGAGGAGTAACGGCTCTTTACAGTGAATATGCAAAAGAAGATGTTCACAAATTCAGCCCAGGTAAATGCTCAACTCATATTCACACAGACCTAAACCTACTCACTTAATGCTGGTTACAACATTCTAAAATCAACAATGCCAGAGAAAAATGACACATACATATATATATAATGTGAATTGCCCAAGATACTTGTGAAATAGGCTCTTTTTGTCTGATTGATGGTACCAACTGTAATGGAGTCTGTCATTGCCTCAGGGGTTCTCATATGTAAAAACCACAGGCATTTTACAGCTGTGATGGCCGAGTGGTTAAGGCGTTGGACTTGAAGTCTAGTGGGGTCTCCCTGCGCAGGTTCAAACCCTGCTCACAGCGATTTCTAACTACAGAATAAATGAGTATTCAATGACATACAGGGTGATATTTCGAGAAAGAAATGATAAGAGGAAACTTGGTAGACTCCTTACTGATGTTTATATCTGTACTCACAATGCCCTGTTTTTAGCACCAGAAAATCACAAGTGTTACATGTGAATAATCAATGAGTGAGTAATCAGGAAGCTCACATAAAAGATAGTGGCAAGGTCTACCAAATGTTTAACTTTCCAACCCGTGAGCGGTTGGAAACTTGGTTGCCACCTTCCTTCAAAATTTGAATCACAGTCCAGGGTAGAAATTGCAGAGCAGAGTGGCGCAGCGGAAGCGTGCTGGGCCCATAACCCAGAGGTCGATGGATCGAAACCATCCTCTGCTAATTGCTATGCTTTGTATTAGCAGTAGGTCTGTTTCCTGTCCCATGGTGAACTGTTTCCACCTAAATTCTGGAACATAAAAAAATAAATATACTACATTACAAGTACATACATACTTTCAAAGTACTTGTCTGATGATCTGAGGTATAAAAGAGAGAGCATACTGCTCAGTTTGTGTCACAGGAGGTCTTAGTCTACCACTACGTCTATGAGATTACCACAGGAGGTAATATCTTTTGCAGCGCTTTCAAAGACTCTACCATAATACCTGCTTGGAATAAAAGCCATATCAACTGCTTGGAAGGCAGCTGTGCTCACCACTATACCGCCATTGCTGGACAATGTAACGTTCACTGCAAATCTTGCAACACATCTGGTCATTGAGACTGAAAATAAATGCTCAGAGATGCAACGGTGGCTTCCAGTACCTATGAGATATTACAATTTGTCCATGAAGGTACATCTGCCATAGAGGGATGTGTGACCACCATTAAATTATGGCTTTTGTTGTCAGCAGGATTCAAACTAGCGAGGGGAGACCCCAATGGAATTCAAGTCCATTGACTTAACCACTCAGCCACGACAACCTAAAAAGCAGAGAAATACCCATTTGCACTAATAGTGATAACCGATTCAAGGCAAGACAAGGAAGCTTTATTTGTATAGCACTTTTCAGCCATAGGGCAATTCAAAGTGCTTTACACAAAAACAGTTAAAAAAGAGTTAAAAATAAAAATAGATCAAACACAAGAATAAACAGTTAAAAAATAAAATCAGATAAAACACAAGAATAAAAGTTACTGTGCAGTATACAAAATCAAACATTAAAGAAATTAACAACCATTTAAAGAAAGGCAACATCAAAAAGAAAGGTCTTCAGCCTTCAGCGTTCTGAATCAGCTGCAGCTGTCTGATTGATTTTTTTTTAGGGAGACCTGTAAAGACCCCGTTACAGTAGTCAAGTCTACTGAAGATGAAAGCATGGACCAGTTTTTCAGAATCCTGTTGACACATAAGTCCTTTTACCCTTGATATGTTCTTAAGGTGATATTAGGCTGACTTTGTAATTGTCTTAATGTGGCTGTTAAAGTTCAGGTCTGAGTCCATGACTACACCAAGATTTCTGGCTTTGTCTGTTGTTTTTAACATTGTTGTTTGAAGCTGATGATGAGGAAGAATTTGACATATCTAAGTTAACCAAAAAGTTTCTCTCTATCTGTATCTTTCAAGTCCTGAACATTCCCTGACCGGGAATTGAACCCGGGCCGCGGCGGTGAGAGCGCCAAATCCTAGCTACTAGACCATCAGGG
Organism: Etheostoma spectabile; assembly: GCF_008692095.1. Classification (NCBI taxonomy): domain Eukaryota; kingdom Metazoa; phylum Chordata; class Actinopteri; order Perciformes; family Percidae; genus Etheostoma; species Etheostoma spectabile. Next base: position 22,841,290 of record NC_045755.1, read on the forward strand.
AGTCACATCCATCAAATTTGTATTTGTAGATGTGAGTTTCCTTTTCACTTACTGGAATGACTCAGATTGTTTTAGGCGAGGAATGGCACCGTAGTTTTAGATGTTAAAATGTGCGCACAAGAAAGCTGAGGGATTACTGTGGGAAATGGAGAATGACTAGGTTAACTGAAGATTTTAAATATTGTGAAAAGTAACAGAACATATGAACACGTTAAACATATACGGGCATATAACATATACCTGCAGTCTCAGTCTTTGGATGGAATTGGTAGCGTATGCCCAATCATTGCAACTACTTTCATAGCCTCGTTGGCGCAGTAGGCAGCGTGTCAGTCTCATAATCTGAAGGTTATGAGTTCAACCCTCACATGGGGCAGCTGATTAATAGACAAAAAAACACTACTGATGCTGAAAATACAGTGACAGGTGGTTGAACAATAGCACAAGCATGTGAATGGAAATTGTGGGTCTATGGTTATTTCAGAGATTTGCAGTGAGAGTTGTATTGTCCAGCAGAAAGACAACAGGTGTGTTTCTTTTCGTCTATGATTTATATCGTAGCAGTGCAAGCATTTATCCCGGGTTTGAGTTCCAGCCACAGCAGTTGCATTTAAAGGTTTTGAAGCCATAAACAACATTACCATTACAAGTTTTACCCAGGTTTCTTCTTTTATTCTGTGATAATTCAATTTTCAGACTGCACAACAAGCACTTTAAATGTACGTGTTTTACACTTTCTATTTTACTGTATTTATGTACTTGTACTGTAGTGTAGTATATTTATTGTATTATGCTCCAGTGTTTATGGGTGTTACGGCAGGTATGAGCACAGTTTCTATTTTTATGGATGAAGTAAATTTGAGATGCTATTAAGTTTACTCTTCAGCAGGTGGAGACATTAAGTATTGGCCTTTTTCAATAAAGTATTGACTTTTTCCTTGCAAAAGTTTGTTTCCAATGACATTAACAATCATACCATTAGTTACGGTCCGTGTGTGTGTCACGATTTGGTGTGATGGTGTGCGCAGGTAGTGTGGCTGAGTGGTCTAAGGCAGTGATTCCCAAAGTGGGGGTCGGGACCCCCAGGGGGGTCGCGAGCCAGAGAGGGGGGGTCGCGAGTTGATTTCCAGAAATAAAATAAAAATTTAAAAACGATTAGAAATAGCATGTTAGCCATGATTTTAACACAAGATAAAACTAGTGGCTAAATTTAAAATAAAACCAAGCAACTAAATAAAAAGGGAACAGCTGTTTTGATTTTCTTTCTTTCCGAGTAGCGGTCTCCAACATTAACACTACAACTGCCGGGATTCCAAAAGTACTGGAACCGCCGCAAGATTCTAAACTCTATAATCTGTCATGATAAATACCTAATTGCAATTTTAATGCAGGTACTGTGTTAGGATATCTTTAGAAAAACGAAATAACACCAAAATGTACAATTTAACGTGTTTAATTATACACTTGAGTTGCCCAGGTGCTTCAATAACTCATAACATGGCATAGTAGTAAAACGTAATTATTCCATTCACATCTGAAAAATATGGTATGTAAACATGCAAATAACACCTAAAAGTATTTTCCTTGAACATTTATAACCTAACCTAACCTGTCACTGCCTCCGTGTTGGTGTCTGCCGTGGTGCGCATTGCTCCTCGGACCGCGCCCCCCCCCCCGCTGCTCGGACCGCGCCCCGCTCCCTTTCCTCCTCTAAACTCGTGTCTCAGCTCCTCTGCCAGTTCTGCCTGAACTTCCTCCAGACAATGTCCCTGCTGGTGCCCTCCTTGGAGAGGATGTGTGTGATTCCAGCCAGTTTGGGGATGTATAAAGTTGTATAAACACGTAGGCAGCCACCGGCCATCTAGCTCCGTGTACCGCTCCTTCCACAGAGCGAGCGCCCGGCGCTGCCTTCTGGTCCAGAACGGAGTCCATCCACGCCGTACTCACGGTGGTAGCAGCGTTACCAACCCGGGCTTTACCTTCACCCCATTGCTGATGCCCACAGTTGTTACTCCAGACCGATTAAAACCAACACCACGAAATACCGAATACTGTATGGCCGAAATAGGTAAAAGGGATTTTTCTTTTTTTTGTCCTAGTGTGTAATGTATATAAAAACTATTTTACATTAAAATATAGAGCTTTTTAACTTGCTGTGCTCCAAACATACTGCACATCCACCTCATTAGGTGAGATTAAGTTCAAATTAAAGTACTGAGTAAATTACTGTAGAATAATGTCATGGCTGTTGTGTTATTTTGTGTCGTCAATATGCTCATGTTTGGATACGCCTGTAGTGCGTGCGCGGTTGTGCGCAATGTTTATAGTGGGGGGGGGGGGGGGGGGGGTTGCGAGTCACTTGCACCGTTACTTTGAGGGTCGCGGGCTGAAAGTTTTGGGAACCCCTGCTCTAGGCTATGCCCAACAGTTAGTGGCAGTAATGCAACAAGTTGTTATGCCAAACGCCAATATGACAGAAAAGAGGAACACACATCTGTTCACTCCCTATCTCACTCCCTATTAAGCCCCTTTGTACCAATCCGGAATTTTCCCGAGACTGGGAGTTCTCCCTTATTAGACATTTGCTGGCAGTCAGAAAAACAATTTAATGATGGGGGCGGTCCCTGATATTCCCAGGTGGCACGAACGCACCAAAAGGACACCCACAGAGTCCTGGGGTGTGGTCTAATCAGCCAGATTATCTGGAAACACCTGTGTGGGTGTTCATCAACAGATAGGAAACAGGTGTGTGTATGTTTCTCTAGACGGTTTATTAACTCGGCTTTGAACTAGTCCACTCAGAACCGATAACAGGACTCCTAATAGCTACTGCAGAACAACCTGTTGCGATCATGCTGTTTGTCTGGGTTTGCGTTTTTGTTTCTACTTTCACCGGCCGCTTTGTAACTGGACAATCTCCTCCTCCTCTGCCTCCCGGTAGCCCACAAGAAGTCCCGGTGAACCGCACTGATGTTTTAGAAGCGGCGCAGTTTGCTGTGGTTGAATTCAACAAAGCCAACACAGAAGACATGTTTAATTACGCAATTCTGGACATTACATCGGCTCAAGTTCAGGTAATGTTAAACTTTATTTTTCTACTATGGAAGAGGATTAGGGCCAATGTCAAACTTGTTACTTAATCTCTGAACTCATGCGTTTTCTTCTTTTTGACATTGGCCTTAATCCTTAACTATTCAATGACTTGCGTTGTCTTATTGGTGCTCACGTGTCTGAGTCCTGTTTACTGTAACTTTAGGTTGTCCAAGGTTTGAACTACTTCCTGGAAATGCTCCTGGAACGTACAACGTGCAAGACCGGCAACACTGCTGCTATCAAAGGCAACGCTGCTGCTAGCGACTGTGATTCCAACTCTGAACCCAAGGCAAGTGTAAGACTTCAGGTTGTGTTTGAAACTCAGGGAAAAACACACCTTAAAGCCCAACACAGGTTTGCCCCAGTGCATCAATGTTAAACAAGATGCACTAATTGTTTGCTTTTTATATTTCAGGAACTTAAATGCACCTTCTCCGTTAATGTAATCCTTTGGGAAGATTCACGAGTCCTTTTTCAAAAGGAATGTAAAGTCAACCACTGATTCTGACTGACGTTGTGAATAAACTTATTGAACTGGGTTTCTGTGCCAATATTTATTAAAATGGGCCACTATAAACCAGGGCTTTCATTAGCTCACAGATATGCCACTTCTGACTTGAGTCACACATTCCAGTAAGTGACTAGGCAAGCTTGTCTGTGCTGTAACTGCCGCTAAATGGAGACGAGACTACACCTCCACAGTTCTAGGGACTCTGCATCTTAGAGATTCCACTACCTAGACAAGAAATACACATTTGGATATATTTTGCTGTTGGAAGGTTTAATTTCAACTCTGTGGGATTAAAACTCATGACTAAATAGTCTGAATATTTAGTTAGCTGTTAATGCCCCACCTGGTGGGCATGGTGTGAGTCTAAAGCACGACTGAATTGGGAACTAGAGATGCACGCTGGAATCTGACTGTAGCTAACATGCCAACAGCGGCTCCTGCTGTAATAATCTGCTTGTGTCAGATACATAGCTGATAAATGGAGATGCAACCAGTCTGCAGAAGGACTCTTCATTGAGGCCCAACTTGTCCAGACCACTAATACTTTTAAAGTTCAATTCTTTCCCTTTTGTGTTCTCGACCGACCTTCAGACCCTTTTCTCTGTTCCAGGTACCAAACTTGGTAATGTAAAAACCATTCCCCAGTCTAATGTGTTTTCTTTTTTTTTTTTTCAACGACTTGACGATTCCCCTATAAATTAAGTACGACCCTCTTGAGACCCCCAGGTTGAGAACCCCTGAGCTACTGTACTCAAACACATTTCATTGTGGGAAGGCTGTTCTATTTAGTTCTTTTCATTCCATACATTCTTAGACTCTGTCACTTCTGTGTTCTTTCAAACCATTCAAATCTTCAGCTCTTTCAGAAAAATATGTACATTTAAAGTCCTTGTTGTGCTGTCCATCAGATTACCACAGGAGGTAATATCTTCTGCAGCTCTTTTAAAGACTCTACCATAATACCTGCTGGAGATGCCAGGTCCTCATACATGTAAAGCATGCGCTCTACCACTGAGCTACATCCCCTGAAGATCTTCAGATTTTTTTGACTTTTTTCTGAGAGACTTATCTTTATTAATCCTTTTGGATGAAATATCACTGAAAAAAAAAAAACCTGGGTAAAACATGTAATGTTAACGTGTATATGGCTTCAAAACCTGTAAATGCAACTGCAGTGGCTGGAAATCAAACCTGGGCAAAATGATTTCACTGCTATGGTATAAATCATAGTGGAAAAGTAACACACCTGTTGCCTTTCTGCTGGTCAATACAATGTTCACTGCAAATCTTGTAACACAGACTGAAAATAAATGCTAAGGCATTCATGGAGACGAGTGGCTTCCTGTACCTATGAGATAACACAATATTGTCAATGAAGGCTTTTTTTTTTTTACTGTGAGTCATCGGTTTGCTACCACCCTTAAAGAATGCCTTTTGTTGTCTCAATCTCAGAAATAACCAAAGAATCATAACTTCCATTCATGTGCTTGTGCCAGTATTCAACCACCTGAAAGTCACTATTTTCAGCATCAGTTGTGTTTTTTTTGTTTAAAAAAAAAAAAAAAAAATCGTAAACTAACAATTTGGTCTTTAATCTTAAAAACAATGTATGTGGAGACCTATGTACTCCACATACATTGCCGAACTTTGTGTAGGAATCGGCGTACGCCTGTCCTACGCCGGTTTTAGGTAATATACACGTTTCAGACATGAGGGCCAATGTGAGCACAATAAAGATTTCTTGAAAAAAGGTTTGTACTTTAAAGTTCTATTTTTTTTTTCCGATTCTTCTGGTCACACTTGGCACTATTTCATAACTTTTGTCTGTAGTTCTCTATTCTGTCAGGGCTTAACTCTGTCTCCTCAACTCTTTTTTTTGTATCTTGTTATGTCTTTGCAAGAAGTACTATGCTTTTGGGTCATCTGTCCATCCGTCAGGCCAAAGAAACAGATACCAGCATGTAACTTTGCAAATCTGTGGCTCACCCTGGCCGCCATCAAAGATGCCATTTGGACCTCCAGAAACTTCCTGGTAAGAAAGCACATGCAGATCCCATTCCCTCAAAACGAGAATCACAGATTTTCCAGCACCTGGACTTGATCAGACTGGGAATATGCCAAAGAGATGTTCACAAGTTCAGCCGAGGTAAATACTCGGCCCACATTCACACAGACCTAAAACTACTCACTTAATGCTGGTTACAATATTCTAAAATAAAAAATGTCCATGCAAAATTGCAAAGAGTGAAGGGTGTTGATAACATTTTTTAACAAGGTATTGGCTCATTATTGCTTCAGTAGACTCCTTCAAGACTCTTCAAGGTAAGCAGGAAGCTCACATAAATGATAGTTGCAAGGTCTACCAAATGTTTAACTTTGCTTAGGGTGCGCTAGGTCCTGGATGGGACTACTTTGCCTTTCGAGATACTGACTAGTCACATTCACTTGATGGAAAATTGCTAATAAGATGTTTTTAAGTGGCTCGTATGATTCTTACTTTGGGTGCGAGAGGTTGTGGGTTAAACTCCTAGACAAGCCCTGAAGGCAGGAGCTGTTACAAACCTAATCCGTAATTTACTGTCCAGTTTATCGTTAATTTAACACAGATGAGGAGGAAGCAAAATTGTAGTACAGCATGTTGGCAATTCTTCATATCCTGCTTCAACTGCACACAATGGAAACATTTTTAAATGTTTTGTGTCAAAAGTAGTCTTTTGTCCAATATAATCAGAAAGCTCAATCTGGCAGTGGAGCCATAAAAACACCACATGCCAAACAAACTACTTGACCATTGCCTTTCTAGTCACTGACTGATCACATGTACTTGATGGAAAATTGCTAATTGCTGAGAATGGCTTTACTGAGTTCATTGGTCTAGGGTTATGACTCTCGCGTTGGGTGTAAGAGATCGCAGGTTCAACTCCCGGACGAAACAAGCAGGACATGACTCTCCTTGTTCATTGGTCTAGGTTTATGATTCTTGCTTAGGGTGCGATAGGTCCTGGAAGAGACTACTTTGCATAGAAGTGGAGGCATGGATTGAATAATCTTGTTTATGTATTGAAAGTGATGGAAAAGAGAGTGTCATACGTGACGCAAATTCATCAAAATACTACTATCACTTCTTAGCTTTCCAGCCACTGTATTTATCAATGTACGATCATTCTTACGCTCTGATTGGTGTGATACGAACATTTCATGAATCTCACGTAAAGCCTGTTGTAAAAGGATTTCTGCGCTCATATCATGTTATGTCTCGGCAAGAAGTATTATGCTTTTGGGTCGTCTGTCCATCTCTACATCAGAATCAGAAATTCTTTATTGATCCCTGAAGGGAAACTCTGGAAAAAAAGTTCTCCTTCAAGCCAGATTTGAACCAGCGACCTAAGGATTTCAACTTTATGCCTCTACAGTCCTCCGCTCTACCAACTGAGCTATCGAAGAAAGCTAGTGTTATCATATGAACTTCCCACTCTTGTGATTGTGATAACACAGGACCCCCCCCTGGAGGTGCTTTCAGTGATAGAGTGCATTTCCAGTCTCAATACCCAGATGTATTACAAGATTTGAAGTGAACATTGCATTGCCCAGCGATGGTGGTATAGCGGTGAGCATAGCTGCCTTCCAAGCAGTCGACCTGGGTTTGATTCCCAGCCATCACAGTAGCTTTCTTTGAGTGATGTTACTTTCTTTTTTAACAAGAAGTCAGCAGAAAGGTTACTTGCCCAACCTGGTTTGATAAAATCTATTTGAGCTGCACCATTATGGCCAAAATGATAACGACAATTAGAAATCACAATTAACTATCGCTATTATTTGTTGATTTTCTACTCCAAAGTGCTGGAAAGGAAGGTTTCACCAATTGTTTAAACTCAGGTTAACAAGGAATAATCCCAGCAAGGTGATTGATGGATGATTCTAGTTATTTCACCAAGTTCAGCTTAAATGACACCACAAGTAGGAAACCACATCGGTTGGCTTCCAGCTATGTAATATATGCAAATGGAAGCGGTGGGATTTGAACCCACACCTCCAGAAAGACTGGAGCCTAAATTCAGCGCCTTAGACCACTCAGCCACACTACCTGCAAATATAAAATCGCCACATCGTGACAAACACAGGCACCCTAATTAATGGTATGCTTGTTAATGTTATTGGAAAAAAAAACCTTTGCAAGGAAAAAGCCAATACTTTTTTCAAAAACTGCCAATATTACTATTAAAAATGTTATCACACTTTATCATTTTTCTCTGGCATTGATTTTAGAATACTGTAACCAGCATTAAGTAAGTAGGTTTAGGTCTGTGTGAATATGGGCTGAGCATTTACCTGGGCTGAATTTGTGAACATCTTCTTTTGCATATTCACTGTAAAGAGCCATTACTCCTCCAACTGCCAACTATTGTTCCAAAGACAATAGGATATACAGTTTTAGATTGCAAGGTAACTGTCCAAGACCAAAGACTACACGGAAATACCTCAAGTGATCAAAACAATTTGTCAAAATTCGCAGCACAGATAGAAAACCACTCTTTAAAATATGTTCATGTACCATTCAAAAACAAAAGTACAATCATGATTTCTATGGTCCCCATAGAAATCTTATCCGATCAGAAAATTAACTGAACATTGAAGGAAGTATACTCCCCTGTTAGGGATCCGGGGCCTTAAAACAAAACCCTACATAGTTTTTGGCTTCATGAACAATATTGTATTATCTCATAGGTACTGGAATCCACCCGTCTCCACTAATGCATTTCTCAATGCCCAGATGTGTTGCAAGATTTGCAGTGAGTGTTGTATTGTGCAGCAGAAAGGCAACAGATGTGTTACTTTTTGACTAGATTTGTACCATAGCCAAGCTTCAATTTCCAGCCACCGCCACGTTTTGAAACCATATACAACATAAATATTACATACTTCACCCAGGTTTCTTCTCTTATTCAATGATCTCAGAAAAAGTAAAAAAAAATCTGACAATGATCAGGGGATGCAGCTCAGTGGTAGAGCGCATGCTTTGCATGTGTGAGGCCCCGGGTTCAATGTATTGCAAGATTTGCAGTGAACAGTGCACTGTCCAGCGATGGTGGTATAGTGTTGAGCATAGCTGCCTTCCAAGCAGTTGACCAGTGTTGGATTCCCAGCCATTGCAGTAGCTTTCTTTGAGTGATGTTACTTTTTAACTTTGATTTATACAATAGCAGTGCAAGCATTTTGCCATGGTTTGATTTCCAGCCACCACCAGGTTTTGAAGCCATACAAAACATTAACATTACATATTTCACCTAGGTTTCTTCTCTTATTCAGTGATCTCACCAAAAAGTAAAAAAAATCTGAAAATCTTCAGGGGCTGAAGCTCAGTGATAGAGCCCATTTTGAGTCTCAATACCCAGATGTGTTACAAGATTTTCAGTGAACACTACATTGCCCAGCGATGGTGGTATAGTGGTGCGCATAGCTGCCTTCCAAGCTGTTGACCTGGGTTTGATTCCCAGCCATCTCAGTAGTTTTCATGGTTACTTGCTTTATTTGTCAAGATTAGCCAGAAAGGTTACTCGCCCAACCTGATTTGATGGAACATTAGATCTCTTTTATGGTACAAATAAGGAAATAAGGGAGCATATCAATATTACAAGCTGCCTCCATGAGGATCCACAGACACAGGCAGTGCACTACGATTTGCACTTTAAGAATTCTTTAAGAATGGTAGAAAACCAATAAAACATCCCAGTATACCAAATTACAGATGTGCCTTTACAAACAATATTGTGTTATCTCATAGGTACTGGAAGTCATCCGTCTCCACCAATGTATTTCTTAGCATTTATTTTCAGTCTGTATTACAAGATTTGCAGTGAACGTTGTGTTGTCCAGCAGAAAGGCAACAGGTGTGTTACTTTTTGACTATGATTTATACCATAGCAGTGCAATCATTTTGCCCGGTTTGGCTTTCCAGCCACCACAGTTTTATTCACAGGTTTTGAAGCCATATACAACATTAACATTACATGTTTTACCCAGATTTCTTCTTTTATTCAGTGATATTTCAATATCCTTTTGGGAGTCATCCTGGTGACTTTCTTCCATGTCTCCATGAACGCCCATATATTCGGGCTGACAGTTGAGAAACCTCTTGTTAACTAGAGAACCTACTATACCATGACATGTTTAATTTACTATATTATAATTTTTGAGACTTGCAACACTTTTGAAGGTTCCATGGTGTAATGGTTAGCACTCTGGGCTCTGAGTTTAAATCTCAGTGGAACCTGGTTCTAAGCCACAGTATAGGTGAACAAAATCAACCTTTCAAATTTCCACATCTAGTTTTAAAAAAGCGGACAAGTTTAATGTCCTTTAATGGTTTAATAGCTAGTAATTGTTTTCTTTTCCATCTTTGTTGTGATTGTTGTGTGCCTTCAATAGCACACATGTGGCTATTATGAAAGACACTGCCTAGCAAACCCTTGCAACACATTTAAAGGTTAGATGGTGTAACGGTTGGCACTCTGGGCTCTGAATCCAGTGATCTGAGTTCAAATCTCAGTGGAACCTGTTTTTAAGCCACAGCACAGGTGAAAAAGATCAACCTTTCAACGTTCCACATCTAGTTTAAAGTTAGCTTACAGGTTTAATGTCCTTGGCCATTTAGACTTTAAACAGTACGTTGGTGGGGACATGTTGAGGAGTCACCTGGTCGTTAATGTAACTTGAAGGAGCTCCAAATTTGACAGTATTTACTGGAAGTGGTAGGCTTTGAGTTACATGGGGGATACACACTTTGCATTCAGTCTCGTAATCACCATAAAAATTAGCTATCATTGAAATTTGAACTTTTGTTGCTGCAGTCAGAGTACACAGTGTTCATCCTGAATGGGCCAGTATAGTGCATCAGAATTGCTTGTTGAATGGTCTATTAGCTTTGGAACCCCCCTTTCCCCACAGCTTTCAATTGTCAGATATGGGTGGGGGAGTGGGCACTGTGTCCAACCCTTTCTGTGTAAAAAACAACAACTAAAGAAGTCTCTTGGATGAGAGACAAAACTTCTGCGGAGGACCTTTCACCAAGTCCTGTTGCCCTATAGCTAGTAATAGCATAGATCAGGAACCAAAACGACACATCTGGACTCAATGTGGGCATTGTACGGCAATATTTGACACATTTAGACCATGAAACAGTTATCAGTTTATTTCCCATCTGGCAGGTATATTTGTGGACTCAGTTGGACATTTTGGAGATAACTGCACAATGTTGACCCAATTGTCAGTCTATTTCCCATCTGGCAGGTACATTTCTGGATTCAGGTAGACATTGTAGACAGAAACATTGGTGGATCTTGATTCCCACCATAGGATTTGACCTGTATTGCACATTGCCTTCACATCCCTTGCAATGTATTGCCATTGTCAAGCACATTGCCACCCTGGTGACTTTCTTCCATGTCTCCATGAACGCCCATATATTTGGACTGACAGTTGAGAAACCTTCCCTTGTTAACTATGACATGGATGACTGAGAACCTACTATAGCGTGACATGTTTAATTTACTGTATTTTTTATACAGGTCCTACTGAAAGTTTGCTGTATCAGTCAGGATGGCCGAGCGGTCCAAGGCGCTGCGTTCAGGTCGCAGTCTCCACTGGAGGCGTGGGTTCAAATCCCATTTCTGACAACTAGTGTTTTCATCTGGAACTAATGTCTGAGACATGATATTGGGAATAAAGAACTTGGCAGTTCTTTGTATTTAAGAGGATATGAATGTGCACGAGAAACGCAATTGCAAGTGCAGTGTTTTGTGAGCATCTTTATTGTCAACACATGTAAAGTTACTGCTCTGATTTAACTGAGGGATTCGGTGAAAGTTATCTTTTTTTTTGTAAAACTTTGGGTTGTGTACAAAACAGGAGAAAAGGGTTCTTTGTTGCATCCAGGTTGTTATGTACAACAGATAAAAAGCGCAAATTGACATAATTCCATCCAATACGGGCAAGACGGGGTTGACAGATAGATTTTAAAATCATTACAGATAAACAGTCATCGTAGCTGTTTGCAGGATTTCCGCAACGTTTACCGAGATTAAACTGGGCGTATAGTGATGATTATACGAAAAGAGAGAAGTACTTCCACTTGTTGTTACCTGTCGTTGCTATGGGTAACAAGAGTTCAGTACAGTACAGTCACACGTTTCCTTCGGGGCCCGTAGTGGATGAAATGGTAAAACATTTGGCCCTGGATGCATAGACTGCCTGCCATGTTGAGCGACAAAATGTGGGTGTCCTGAAAAAAGGTTCTTTAACTTTATCTCCCACACCTCTTTTTTTTGGTTTCTTGTTATGTGTCGGCAAGAAGTATTATGGTTTTGGGTCGTCTGTCCAACTCTACATCAGAATCAGAAATTCTTTATTGATCCCTGAAGGGTAACTCTGGATAAGAGGGCTCCTTCGAGCTGGATTTGAACCATAGACCGTTAATATGAATGGACAGAGCATGTGTGACGTCACCCATTGGTTTGTGGAGATCAGAAATGAGTCGTCGAGTTTGCGTTTATGGGCGCAGCCATCTTGGTTGCGGATGTGACGATTTTAGAGAAGAGGGCGGAGTGAGAGAGGAGCCACCGACCGGTGGGCGGGATATACAGTCTATGGGCGGGATCTGACTGACGTTAGCTGAGAGTTAGCAACGCTGCTCTACCGTTACCTTAGCTAACCACTTTCACCACCAATGTGGTTGCAACTGCAGCTGAATAATTCAAGGTAAGATTTAGCTTCACTAGGTTTTAAGTATATCTTTGTCCCATATAGTCTATGGTTATATAACATATAAGAGTCACATTGCAAAGTAAACGTATCTGAAGTTACCATGTAAATTGTCTGTAACGTTAGCTTGCCGCTTAACTAGCTATGGTAAAACATGCTAACGTTAATTTTTTTAATTGAAGTTTACTTCTCGTAGTTTAAACGTAGTGTCAGCGAAATGCTAAACGGCGATTGTCAATGCTTATCATTATGTAACGCTATTAGCACATGTATAACCAAGTTTCTTATAACGTTTGGCTAACTGTAATAACCATAATGCACCAATAATGTGCTACTGTTTGCCCTGTCAGTCTACAGTTGGGGCATTTAACCTTGACATGCTGTTAAGAGCTAATGTTAGCAGAAATAAGCTTATTTAACTAAGTTACAGTTACACTACAGAACAATGGACTGTTGTTGATTCATGTGTATTCTCCTGGATAATTAATGAAGTACAGTTACATGCTAGTGTGCATAGATATTTAACTATGAGGGGCTCAAATGGAAATTGATTATTCTTTCATTCTTTTAGAAATGAGTGCTGATGTTCACCCCCCAAATGCCCCAGAAATAAGCAATAGTATTAGTTAATTTCTTTTACTATATATTGTATAACATTAAACTTTAATCAGACTTTTTTACAACTAAGCCAAGGTAATAAAGCATTTTCAAATAGTGTGTAATTAAGAGTGCTGTTCATTTAACCTTTTTCTTTATAGCTTAAAATATTTGCTTGGCTGGTCTGTGGTGGAAGAGACTTCTCCCTTTCTTTTACCAGCCCCTACAAGGAAGAGCTGTCCCGGACGTCCTCCTTATTCACTGTGGCGGGAATGACCTGAGAGATGTCAAGGGCGTCAACCTCGTCGCAGGGATGGAGGAGGACCTGCAGCACCTCCACCTGCAGTATCCAGGCATGATAGCACAAGTGCTGTAAGAGTTAAATGTTAAGCTGTATTTTTATATTGAGATTTGTAATGTCAACCATTTCTACTGTAATTAACAGTGACAGAGATTCAACGACCTCTTTATTATGCAGACATGTCTTGTGACAGTTAAGTTTGCCTTTACCTTAACCCACAGCAGTGTTTTATGTGTGGAATTTACTCTTGTAAAAGGTGAACTACATTATTTAATTCATATATTTTTAAAAATCTTTAGTGTTTGGTTAATGTATTTTTTTGTAAGTTGATGCCCATTTCAATGTGAAATAAAGGTCCTTCTAAAGCTACATTTGTTGTTTTTCTGAAGTAACTATAATAGGAACATCCAGCATTGTAGTCATACAAGAAGACATTGATAATTTTATAGAATTTGTAATTGATAAAAAGTGTCTTTCTATTTTGGCTTTAATACACATAAATGTTACCATACTTGCTTTTCTTGTGTATTTTGAACATTTTTAGTAGGTAATTGAAAGTGCCCTAGGTGCTGTTTAATCTGTGCAGGGCTATTGTAAAATCATAGCGTATGATCACAAATTGCAAAGGAGAATTAAACAACTTATTAAATGTCAGTAACTAATGATTAAATCAAATCAGGTACATTTGATTTAATCATTAGTTACTGACATTTTTAAAGTATGAAAACTAAAAACCATACAAGGACATGCAATGTAAATATTTAATTCTAACAGTACATAAATACATAAAATATACAAGACCCTTTATGTGAAATTACCAAACATACTTTCACCTGTGACTGCTAGAGTATATTCATTATTTTATTCCAGTTTAATATTTGTAAAAGTTTTAATCCACAAAACTACTTAATGTTACTACTATCACCTCTCAAACTACAGCAGAAACTAAGTCAACCACAAGAAATTGAACCTTGAAGTGCCAAAAGTTGGTCTGTCCTTTCAGCAGAAGAAGCTGAACCAAAAATGATTTTCTGGCATTTTTACAATCAGAACACATTTGAGAACTTTGGATGTGGTCAACGCTGTCTGGTTTCCACATCCAGATGAAATGGCACCAAATACGCCGCTCTACACAACAGGTCTTCCTTCTGGAGGCTCTATACAACAGGTCTTCCTTCTGGAGGCTCTATACACCTCGTCTTCCTTCTGGAGGCTCTATACACCTCGTCTTCCTTCTGGAGGCTCTATACACCTCGTCTTCCTTCTGGAGGCTCTATACACCTCGTCTTCCTTCTGGAGGCTCTGCTCATTCAGTTTTCAGTGTGGATACCTTTGTAGTTCCAGTAAAAGACATACATGTAGTTAAGGCATGGTAGATCACAATTAATTATATTAATATATGAGCTAATTTATGAGACACACACTAAATTATTTATTTAAATTAATAATACCTTCTTGTCTCTAAAAAACTGATCTTCCTCAAAGTGTGAACTGCAGACGTGACTTTTCGTGGTTCCATTTGCTGGTCTCTCTCTCCTCATGTTCACCAACCATTGCTTCAGCCTGGCCTCATCAAAGGAAGTCTGTTAGGACAGAAATTCATGTTGTGCATTTAGAACTCACATCCCAAAGGTGTATATACTATCAATTTACACTAACAAGGCACCACATCTGATGTATGCATCTGTAATGAAAATGATTGAAATGTATATTTAATAGATTAATATAATGTCATACCCCAACGTAACTTTAAAATAATGTCTAATTGTTTCATGTGCGCCATTTTATCGCTAACAATCTGACCCACTCCCCCACCCGGAGACCTCCGTCTCCAAGTCAACGCGCTCCCTCCCGCAGCTTAGTCCGTGTGGTGATGGTGATGCTGGGTGGCTGCTGCCGCGGCGAGGGTAACAGGGTGCCTGTAACCTCTCGCCCAGAAAGATCCGCAGCCCCGACTGGGGTGGGGTGTGCAGGCCTCGCCATGGCCGTCTTTCGCCCGCCTCCGGGTAACGTTGCCCAAACTTTCGGGATACATATATTTGACTCAAAAGCAGGTCTACGTTTTACGTACAAATCCGCCACACGAAGATATGAGGGGTTATGTCTGAATCACACGCTGTTCCACGATGATCTTACCCCGTGCTAATAGGGTTTATGAATTTGCAATATAACGCTAGCTACATCAGGCTTTGATTTTAAGCTAACGTTACCATTACATGCGCATCGATTAGCACTCATACCACCTATTACAGATCAACAGATCACAGGCGAGATCGTTGGCGAGATCGGTGCTACTGTATTCGACTGTAACATTAAATATATTTAAATACGTTTATACATAGACTGTATGCGTTTATACGGTCTGCATAGCCTTATTAGTTAGCCCGCTAGCTTGCTTAGCAAGGTGCAATCTAGAAGCTAGCTAACTGATATTAATTGAGATGCTACCGTTGGCTAACGAAAAACTGTATTAAAACAAAATATAATTTTACTTACCGGAAAAAACTGAACTGCCGATTCCTTTGAGTGTCTTGCCGTGCAACCCAACGCTGAACAAGACATTATTATCCAACCAAAGTGTCACAGCCACAGTGATGAAACGTAGTCAACCCCCAAAATGAAGTTCACGTGCCGTGGACAAGCTTTGCTAACACTCTGTCATGATTGACAGGCCGAGAACTGTCAATCACATCCTAGCCACGCCCTAAAACCCCCCCGGCTTTATCGCCTATTTTAAAATCAACGAGACCGTAATTTCAAAAATGAACATCATTCTGTATTGCAGAATACTTAGAACTAGCGATCAAGACCATAAACTCATTATGAAGATGTTACTGAGGTAATAAATCAAGTGAGAAGTGGCTCATTTCTCCATAGACTTCTATTGAAACCAACCTCTTTTGCAACCACGCGTGTCGCCCTCTGCAGGAATTCATATAGAATGCAGGTTTAAGTTACTTCCGCAGTGGTTGCACTTTTCGAAACCGGATGCTCTGTCCACTTATATTAACGGTCTATGATTTGAACCAGAAACCTAAGGAGTTCAGCTTCATGCCTCTACAGTCCTCCGCTCTACCAACTGAGCTATCGAAGGGAGCTAGTCTTGCACACACACTTCCAATCAATCAATATGGAGATTATCACAATTATTTGTTGATTTTCTACTCCAAAGTGCTGGAAAGGAAGGTTTCACCAATCGTTGAACCTCAGGTTAACAAGCTCAGCAAGGTGATTGATGGATGATTCTAGTTACTTCATCAAGTTCAGCCCAAATCATACAACTGTAAGACATCATATTGGTTGGCTTCCAGCTACGTAATATATGCAAATGGCAGTGGTGGGATTTGAAACCCACGCCTCCAGAGAGACTGGAGCCTTAATCCAGCGCCTTAGACCGCTCGGCCACACTACCTGCAAGTATCAGGTCTCCAAATTGTGACATACACAGGGAACGTAACTAACGATATGCTTGTTAATGTCATTGGAAAAAAAAACATCTCAAAGAAAAAGCCAATACTTTATTAAAAAATGTTATCACACTTTGTCATTTTTCTCTGGCATTGATTTTAGAATATTGTAACCAACATTAAGTGAGTAGGTTTAGGTCTGTGTGAATATGGGCTGAACATCTACCTGGACTGAATTTGTGAATATATACATCTCATAATCTGAAGGTCGGTAGTTCAACCCTCACATGGGGCAGGTGTTTTGAAAACAAACAAAAAATGAAAATACACTGACTTTCAGGTGGTGGTCAGATGTGCCTTCATGAACAATATTGTATTATCTCATTGGTAATGGAGGCCACCAGTCTCCACCAATTTATCTCTTAGCATTTATTTTCAGTCTTAATGCCCAGATGTGTTACAAGATTTGCAGTGAACATTGTGTTGTCCAGCAGAAAGGCAACAGGTGTGTTACTTATCGACTATGAGTTATACCATAGCAGTGCAAGCATTTTGCCCAGGTTTGATTTCCAGCCACTGCAGTTGCATTTACTGGTTTTGAAGCCACATAAAACATCAACATTACATGTTTTACCCAGGTTTATTCTTTTATTCAGTGATATTTCATTTTCCTTGCGGGAGTCATCCCAAAAGGATTAATAAAGATAGGTCTAAGTCTATCTCAGAAAAAAGTCCCAAAAATCTGAATATCTTCAGGGGATGTAGCTCAGTGGTAGAGCGCATGCTTTACATGTATGAGGACCTGGCATCTCCAGCAGGTATTATGGTAGAGTCTTTAAAAGAGCTGCAGAAGATATTACCTCCTGTGGTAATCTGACTGGTAGGGTTATAGAACGTAGTGGTAGACTAAGACCTCCTGTGAAGTATGCTCTCCCTTTTATACCTCAGATTATCAGACAGCACAACAAGCACTTTAAATATACATGTTTTACAGTTTCTATTTTACTGTAGTTATGTAACATAGTGTAGTATATTTATTGTATTATGCTCCAGTTTTTATGGGTGTTACGGCGAGTATGAGCACTGTAGTTTCTATTTTTATGGATGAAATAAATTTAACATGCCATTACGTTTACTCTTCAGCAGGTGGAGACATTTCTCTTCAGACACTTGCAGCAACAGATGCTTTGTTAAACGTTAACAGACTAGAAATAGACTTAATGCAAAGCATAGCAAATAGCAGAGGATGGTTTCGATCCATTGACCTCTGGGTTATGGGCCCAGCACGCTTCCGCTGAATTAATCTTTGCAGTCATTGGTATACAGGTCACTTGATGTAATTCAAGCAAATACATAAGGCCCCCCCAACAGTTTTGTGATACGTGGCGTTCAACTGTATGTCAATGATCAAGCTTGTTGCTGTGACCAAGAAACCACCAGCAAAATGATTGATACATCATCAGTTCCGAACTATTCTTGGATGCCAAATATTTAAATTCAAAGTCAGAATCCAATTGACATGTAAGAACAATACAATGCACGTCCAGCTTCTACATTTCTGCATGAGTCAGCTTCCCCAATTTCTGAGTAACAGGAAATAGCCTGATAAGCATACATGTGCAGCTCAACCTCAAAAAGCCATAAAGCAAATGCTTGTGGCTTAAAGATCGAGCTTCCGCTCATAAAACTTCAGACTGGTGCAGTCTCTGTGGCGCAATAGGTCAACGCAGTCAGCTGTTAACAGAAAAGATGGTGGTTCAAGTCCACCCAGGGACTTTTGCTGCTTAAATAACCTGGAGTGAGCCAACTCTGGGATTTATCCTTCTGCAGTTCTGCATAGAGCACCCAAAGATAACCCGAGTGGCCTTATGTCTATCAGAAGGTACAGTTCTGCAAACCATGTGCATATAGTCTTCACGGTCAGTGATATGCAGGTCACTTGATGTAAAACAAGCAAATACATAAGGCCCCACCCGACAGTTTTGTGATACGTGCCGTCCAACTGTATGTCAATGATCAAGCTTGTTGCTGCACCCAAGAAACCACCAGCAAAATGACTGATACATCATCAGCAGTGACGTGCAGTCAGGGTAGGCAGTGCCTACCTTGCCAAAATTCAAGCATAAAAATGTTTATTAAAGAAATGTATTATAAACTTGTATTTGTATTTTTACTGTTTATTCTTGTGGTTTATATGTGTGTTGTTCCAATTATTTAGAGGGTACGGTGACAAATGTAGCAGTTACGCATAATCAAATAGAAAAAAAGGCAGAATAAGCAGCGCCTTTACTGCCCATTCAAGCGATTAGCCAATGTTGCGCATGCGCACTTCGATCCTGTACTCTTTAACATGTACGTCTTAAGGCACAACTCTGCCGTGCCTTTGTACGTAAATGTGTTATGCCAGTAATCGTCTCCGTTAGATATCAAACATGAACCAATTAAAATCCAGATATTACTGTCCCTTTGCGTAGCTGACGTCATTACACCAGCTACGTTGTAAGCGCAATCCCCGCGAAATTCAAAGTCAAAATGACAACAGCGGTGTCCGCCGATATCACAGCGGTGAGGAATTTCTCTAAACCTCGATTTTAATTCAAAAAAAGAACTAATAAAAAGATGGAGGTCTACGCCAGCCTTAGATGGACTACTGCAGCAAAAGGGACAAATACTCGTCGCATCGTTTCAAACTGACTGGTATGGAAGAAGAGATGTGGCTATGTGGCCGTGCTAACAGTCAGCGGCGGGACCTCTACGGGGTCCTGGATCTGAACAGTCAGCGGCTGGACCTCTACGGGGTCCTGGATCTGAACAGTCAGCGGCGGGACCTCTACGGGGTCCTGGATCTGAACAACCTGCCAGCAGCTTTAACCAAGCAGGAAAAGCCGTCAGCTCATATAATACCGGCAACTACAGCTTCGCACATTTTCCACCCTGAAACGGATCAAAACATCCAGTCGGAACCGGACCGGGCCAGCACGTCTTCCAGCCCTCGCCGAGTCAGAGACGATGCAAACTAAAGCGCCGTAAAGACGAGTTTTACAACGCTGTGATCGACGTCTTCACGAGGAAGCGTCGGATGGATTTTATGTACAAATAATCTACCGATTGGTGAGTCAGAAACTATTTTGGGTTTAGTGTGATTGAACTAATGCTGCTAGCCATCTGCCTTCATATTCAGTTGAGCAGTGTGTGTTTTCATTGTTGCTGACTGGGACTGACAAACATAGCCGCTGTGCAACAATTAGAACTAAGATGGTTTCATAACTTGCATTCTGATGCTGGACACTAACGTGTGTGTGAGAGAGAGAGAGAGATAGAAGAGGAGAGAGAGAGAGAGAGAGAGAGAGAGAGAGAGAGAGAGAGAGAGAGAAAATATGTCACCCAGAGTATTTGTCTGAAATCTTAACTTTGCGGGAGCACAACTGTCATTGGGGTCTTCAAATCAGCTGGTTTTAGAAGTCCTAAGGTCCAGGTACAAACGGTGGAGGGGTCAGGCTTTTGCAGTTGCTCCCCCGAGACTCTGGAACAAGTTACCCCCGCTTGTGCGTAACGTTTTGATTTTTAGCCTAAACAATGAATTAGGTGATCTGGCTTTCATAACTCAGTGCCTACCCTCTTACTGACATCACCGCACGTCACTGCTGTTCCTGTATATCATCGTGGAAGTAGCTTGATTGATTGATATGCTCCCTTATTTGTACCATAACAGAGATCTAATGTTTAACAAATCGGGTTGGGCGAGTAACCTTTCTGGTTACTTCGTGACAAATAACTAAAGGTTGTGTAGTTTCTGCTGACAGACAGATTATTATTCTAAGTGTGTGACAACATTATGGGATGGATCCCTACAGAGATAGACCTTTTAGTTAAAGAAGAACATCCTTTTAGTTTGGATCCTTTAGTTTCCAACCAGACCAGAATGGTGATTGTAGGAACAGTGGAAAGATGAACCAAGACAGCTTTTCATATATATATATTTCTTTTTCTATTGACTATAGTTGTTTGTTTTTAACAGAAATCAACCTGTCAACATTTCTATTCATCATAAAGTTCCGACCCTAAGTTTTTTACCGCCAGTTCAAAATGGAGCTGAACACGGAGGAGGATTCCTCCCTAACGGCCGCTCTGCTCTGCTCCGTGCCCCCGCTGTCCGGTAATAGTTAAAGCGGATAAAAACCTAAAGAACACTCAAAAGCTTTAAGATAAAACTTACTTAAGAAGCTTCTTCATTCACGTTCAAGAGAGGCCAGTTTCCAGCCAGACTATGAATTGATTCATGAAATAATGTAGAATCAGTCCCATATGGTCTAGCGGTTAGGATTCCTGGTTTTCACCCAGGTGGCCCGGTTCAACTCCGGTATGGGAATTGCTATATAGCCAATGAAGACCTGTAGTAAGATCTGCTTTAATGGTTCTGTATGCAACCTATGAACCTATATACAGTATATCTACATGATATATGTCTCTTAAATCAAATATTGGCCAGTTATTTTTAATCTGCGTTGTGATTGTTGTGTGCCTTTAATATCACACATGTGGATATTATGAAATAAACTGCCTAGCAACCCTTGCAACACTGTAAAAGGTTCCATGGTGTAATGGTTAGCACTCTGGACTCTGAATCCAGCAATCTGAGTTCAAATCTCAGTGGAACCTATTTTTAAGCCACAGCAAAGGGTAAAAAGATCAACCTTTCAACTTTCCACATCTAGTTTAAAGTGAGCTTACAGGTTTAATGTCCTTGGCAATTTAGACTGCAAACAGTACGTTGATGGGGGCATGTTGAGGAGTCACCTGTTAGTTCATGTAATTGGAAGGAGCTTCAAATTTGACAGTATTGACTGGAAGTGATAGGCTTTGAGTTACATGGGGGATACACACTTTGCATTCAGTCTCGTAATCACCATAAAAATTAGGTATCACTGAAATTTGAACTTGTGTTGCTGCAGTCAGAGTACACAGTGCTCATCCTGAATGGGCCAGTATAGTGCATCAGAATTGCTTGTTGAATGGTCTGTTAGCTTTGGAACCCCCCTTTCCCCAAAGCTTTCAATTGTCAGACATGGGTGGGGAGTGGGCACTGTGTCCAACCCTTTCTGTGTCAAAAAAACAACTAAAGAGAGTCACAAAACTTCTGCGAGGACATTTTACCAGTCCAGTTGCCCTTGGCCTAGTTTTGAACCTTTGGGGTAATAGCATGGATCAGGAACCAAAACGGACACATCTGGACTCAATGTGGGCATTATACAGCAATATTTGACACGTTTAGACCATGAAGACAGTTATCAGTTTATTTCCCATCTGGCAGGTGTATTTATGGACTCAGTTGGACATTTGGAAGATAATTGCACAATGTTGACCCAATTGTCAGTCTATTTCCCATCTGGCAGGACATTTCTGAACGGACATTGTGGACAGAAACATTGGTGGATCTTGATTCCCAGCATAGGATTTAGCCTGTATTGCACATTGCCTTCACATCCTACGTAATGTATTGCCATTGTCAAGCACATTGCCACCCTGGTGACTTTCTTCCATGTCTCCATGAACGCCCATATATTTGGGCTGACAGTTGAGAAACCTTCCTTGTTAACTATGACATGGACGACTGAGAACCTACTATATCATGACATGTTTAATTCACTATGTTATAATTTTTTAAACAGGTCCTACTGAATATCTGTTGGATCAGTCAGGATGGCAGAGCGGTCCAAGGCGCTGCGTTCAGGTTGCAGTCTCCACTGGAGGCGTGGGTTCAAATCCCACTTCTGACACTAGTATTTTCATCTGGAACTAATGTCTGAGACATGATATTGGGAATAAAGAACTTATCAGTTCTTTGTATTTAAGAGGACATGAATGTGCGCAAGAAATGCAATCGCAAGTAAAGTGTTTTTTGAGCGTCTTTATTGTCAACAGATGTAAAGGTACCATGTGTTAGAACCATAAAGTTCTGTCAAGAAGTACCTTACCAGATGCCCGAACCACCTCAAATGGCTCCTTTCAACGCGAAGGAGCAGCAACTCTACTCCGAGCTCCTCTTGGATGACTGAGCTTCTCACCCTATCTCTAAGGGAGACGCCAGCCACCCTCCCGAGGAAACCCATTTCGGCCGCTTTTACCCTTGCCCAACCTGATTTGATAAAATATTAGATCTCTGTTATGGTAAGAATAAGGGAGCATATCAATCTATCAAGCTGCCACCATGAGGATATATAGGAACAGGCAGTGCACTACAATTTGCAATTTGCCAGTGTCTGGTAACTACTACTAACCAATTGAAAAGTTTATGAACATTTGTGCAAACAGATATGAGTGTTGTTTTCAGGTTGCCGCGGCTGAGTGGTTAAGGCAATGGACTAGAAATCCATTGGGGTCTCCCCGTGCAGGTTCAAATCCTGCCCACAACGAGAGGCGTTCTTTTAGAGTGCTAGCAAACCAATAACACATCACAGTAACCCTAATGGCAGTTGTGCCTTTATGTACAGTGTTGTGTTACTTCATAGGTACTGGAAGCCAACTGTCTCCACCATTTATTATCTGTCTGTGTTACAAGATTTTCATTGAGCGTTGCATTGTCCAGCAGAAAGGCAACAAGTGTGGTACTTTTCCACTATGATTTATACCACAGCAGTGCAATCATTATACCCAGGTTTGATTTCCAGCCACCGCAGTTGCATTTACAGGTTTTAAAGCCATACACAACATATTTCAATTTCCTTGCGAGAGTCATCCCAAAAGGATTAATAAAGATAAGTCTAAGTCTATCTCAGAAAAAAAGTCACAAAATCTGAATATCTTCAGGGGATGTAGCTCAGTGGTAGAGCTCATGCTTTCCATGTATGAGGACCTGGCATCTCCAGCAGGTATTATGGTAGAGTCTTTAAAAGAGCAGCAGAAATATTACCTCCTGTGGAGGTCTGACTGGTAGGGTTATAGAACGTAGTGGTAGACTAAGACCTCCTGTTACACAAACTAAGCATTATGCTCCCTCTTTTATACCTCAGACTGTCAGACAGCACAACAAGCACTTTAAATGTGTAAGTTTTACAGTTTCTGTTTTACTGCATTTATGTACTTGTATTATATTATTATGCTCCAGCTTTTTTCCATTTTCATGGGTGACATGAATTTGACATGTCATTAACACTTCAGCAGGTGGAGATATTGCATTCATTTCATTAAATATCACCACTGGAAACAGCCTTTCTGCTGATCCAAAGTATAGCAATTGGCAGAGGATGGTTTCGATCCATCGACCTCTGGTTTATGGGCCCAACACGCTTCCGCTGCGCCAAAGCTGGGGAACAATAGTCTGTAAGGGGGGGGGGAGAAGAGGAAAAAGGGGAAGAGGGAGGGAAGAAGGAAAAAGAGGAAAAGGAAGAGGAAAAAGGAGGAAAAAAGAAGAAATGAGAGAAAAGATGAGAAAGATGCTAAATTACACACATAGTGTAAGAGCTTTATAGTTTCTATTAAGTCAGATTTTAATTTAATTGCTGAAATTGGAATGTTTCTGGGAAATAAGGGAAGTTTAACGTAGATTCAAAGGTCACAGGTTCGATCCCCACCTAGCACCAGATCTTAGGTTTGATCCCCACCTAGTGCCAGAAGATCCAATTACACTGTCCACAACTTTATTGTTCTACTAAACTAAGTTTTAGAGGAATAAGATATTAGTAAGGTTGGGAAACAATTTAAACAAATAATTTATAACGTTTAGATTGACTTTTGAACAATATATCTGTTTTTAGTACTGCATACATTTAGTAATCGTGCTATATTTGGTCAATATTAAAAGTTAGTCTTTATAATAAGTATTGTTTAGTAATAAATCATTTTCTTTTTCTTTAAACAATGTATGACAGGTAAAACCAAGCATTTTTAGTTCTCTTTTCTCTAAAAGCTGGTATGTCTTCCAGTAATCATTGCAGGGAAGTAGGGTGTATAAAGACAAGTCATATGCTCAGCAGTGTGTACACTAGAATTTGGAATAATATTGAAATGAAGCCAATTAATATAATACATGCCAACTTTATTACATTATTGATCTCAACAAAACAATATGTCTTTAGGTAACGAATAATATTGTTTAGCACAAGAAATGACTGACTATACAAAGGTTTTTACGCCAGGGAGGAAAATAAGAGAATCAACAAACTAATTCTGTACAAAGAGTAAAACACACATAACATATAAATCACATTACATCATAGTATTGTATGCATAGTAAAATCTAACTATTTACATTTTCTATTTACATTATACATTTACATTTTAGATTTTTTAATCTGATCTAACCACAACTCTTTTGACAGTGTTTCTGTATTTGGGCAGTAGATAGTGCCTTGATATTGGCTGGGCCCAGTTTCTGCGGTCCTGAATTGTCCACACTTCCTGCAAGTGTTGTACTCCACCTTCCTCTTATTAACCTTGCCTTAGAGCAGGGCGACCACTGGCAGGTGGAGGTGCGGATGGAGCAAGAGGGGCAACCGGTATATGGGGGGCACGGTATGCTACTGTTGGAACAGCAAACAAAGTTCCTGGGGCTTGAGGAGAGACAGAGGTTGCTTGAGGGAAGAACGACAGAGGACCAGAAGCAGGAGGCTGTGGAAAAATCTGATTCTGGGCTGATGGCTTTGGCATGATAGCCTGTGGGGCAGTGGTGACAGGGGCTACTCCCTGCCACAACTTTGTCTTTGCCAACCCCACAGTGCTTGGGGGCAGGTTGTAAACATGTTCAGTGCAGTGTGTTTGAGGAGGAGCAGCAGCGTGGATGTTGGCAGGTGGAAGGGCCTCCAAGGCCACAGCAATTCGGGCAGGTAGATTTATTCCCTGCAGGATCAGTGTAACATCCTGGCGCTTCACCCGTTTATTATGCCACTGCATGAGGGTTGTTTGATTGATCTCAACCATATTGCAGTGTAGTGCTCTGCATGATGGCTCCATTACCCAGAATAAGCTGCCGGATTTTGCGGTAATCCTGCAGGACACAAGTCCATCTTGTAGTATAGTCCTGTACTTTACCCTTTACTTTCCTTTTTGGATTCTTGTGTAAATCACAGAGTCTGATACAAATGGCTTCCACCAAGCGGCAGCAGTCTGGCCACTGGGCAGGGGAGGCAATGGATCCCAGCACACACCACTTCAGGCTCTCCACACCAGGAGTAAACTCTGCCCGTAGTTTTGGAATCCAGAACTTTCCTACTATGAGCCTGTCTTGGTGTCTGGCAGCAAACACCACCCGTTGCTGGTCATATGGCAGCAGGCTCTGCCAGAGGTCAATGATGGTGCTGGCTTGTTGGTTGCTCAAGGTCAAACCAGTATGGTTCTTCAGACCCACCAGATACTCTGCTAGGCTGTCCACAAGATCCATTCCCGGCATGTTGTGTTCATCCACAGCCTGAAAAACAACATCAGACCAACGATTAAAAGTTATCACTAATATTACGCACACAATACTATGGAATAATTACCCATTTAGGTATTATTTTTCTTAGCTATTCTTTAATACCTCTTACTAGTTGTACTAGTAGCAGGCTGGGTAGCTGGGGTAGACACAGAGGCAGCAGCAGGCTGGGAAGCTGAGGTGGACACAGAGGCAGCAGCAGGCTGGGTAGCTGGGGTGGACACAGAGGTAGCAGCAGGCTGGGTAGCTGGGGTGGACACAGAGGCAGCAGCAGGCAAAATACGTTCTGGGTAGCGCCAACGAGGCTATGAAAACTATTGCAATGGTTGGGAAAGTTTCGGAAATACTAACAATTTGGTCGTCAATCTTAACCTATGTATTCACACAAAGGCTAAGATCAACCCTAGATGCTTTGTCATGACCCAGAACATATTTGTCCACTTTCTCATCTTCTTTTCTCACCAATCAAACTCAAAGCTCCCTTCCATTTTTTGCCAATCCTGAGAGACTTCATATCCATTTCTTGTCAATCAAAAAGGCGCCTCCTCTTGGTAACGCCCATCTCCATTTCCTACCAATCAAAACGCATTTTCTGCTTAAGAGAGACTTTGCATTTATAATTTGGAACTAACGAAGACAAGGAGGTCTTCTCTGATATTCCTCTAGAAACAATAATAATTCACGTGCTTTGTTTGCTACTGTCGATAGGTTAAC
This sequence comes from Etheostoma spectabile, assembly GCF_008692095.1. Lineage (NCBI taxonomy): Eukaryota > Metazoa > Chordata > Actinopteri > Perciformes > Percidae > Etheostoma > Etheostoma spectabile. Next base: position 22,868,079 of record NC_045755.1, read on the forward strand.
AAACCCTCCAGTACCAGTAGCATCTGAACTGTTGTCTACCAAGGCCTGCAATGACTTTGCCTCCTTCTTCATAGACAAAATCCAGAAGATTAACAAATAGTCAGTGCCTCCATATCCAGTACAGGATATGTGTTGTCACAGTGTTCAAGCAAAACTAGTTCCATATGAAAGATTTTCATACGATCAACCATAAAAACCTGTGAAGCATGCACGCTACCACTGAGCTACATCCCCTAAAGATTGTCAGATCCAGGGGGCCCCGTGTTATCACATTCACATTCACAGAATGAGAAGTGCGTTTGGCTATGGTAGCTCCCTTTGATAGCTCAGTTGGTAGAGCGGAGGACTGTAGAGGTATAGAACTGAAATCCTTACGTCGCTGGTTCAAATCCAGCTCGAAGGAGCACCTTTTTTCCAGAGGCTACCTTCAAGGATCAATAAAGTGTTTTTGATTCTGATGTACAGATGGATGGTTGACCTAAAAGCACAATACTTCTTCCCGAGACATAACAAGAAACAAACAAAAAAAATAGTGTGGGAGACAGAGTTAAGCCCTGACAGAATAGAGAACTACAGACAAACGAAAAACAAAAAACTAGAACTATAAAGTACAAACCTTTTTTTAAGAAATCTTTATTGTGCTCACAAGGGCCCTTATTTATGAAATGTGCATACAACCTAAAACAGGCGTAGGACGGGGGTACGCCGATTCCTACGCAGAGTACGGCATTTATCAATTTGAACGTGAGCGTGGGCTGCGAAAAAAATCTCACGTCTGGTCCCACCTTCATGAGCCGTCTCTCTGCCTGCATATTTGAGTGGGATGCAGGAGACCTCTCTCTGTTACGAGCAACTGGGAGGGGCAAACGGAAGGGACCTCATGGTGGTGCCACTGCTGGACCAGGTGCGCATGGAGCACATCAAGAAGGGCACTATCAAGAAGGGGGGTGTTGTCCTGACCAAGTATGGCTGTACCAGAGGGTCCACGTCTCTGGAATTCTTTCATTGCCACCTGAACAGGTTCATTCTATCTAAGTAGTGTTTCATGATTGTACTTTTGTTTTTGAATGGTAAATGAACAACTGTGCTGGAATTTGTAATCAAAAACATGACCTTTCCCATTTTGACAAACTGTTTTGAACACTTGAGGTATTTCAATGAAGTCTTTGGTCTTGGACAGTTACCTTCCAATCTAAAACTGTATATCCTATTGTCTCTGGAACAATAGTAGGCAGTTGGAGGAGTAATGGCTCTTTACAGTGAATATGCAAAAGAAGATGTTCATAAATTCAGCCCAGGTAAATGCTCAGCCCATATTCACACAGACCTAAACCTACTCACTTAATGCTGGTTACAGTATTCTAAAATCAATGCCAGAGAAAAATGACAAAGAGTGACAACATTTTCCAATAAAGTATTGGCTTTTTCCTTGCGAAAGTTTTATTCCATGACATTGACAAATATACCGTTAGTTACGGTCCCTGTGTTTCTCACGATGTGGAGAACTGATACATGCAGGTAGTGTGGCCGAGTGGTCTAAGGCGCTGGATTTAGGCTCCAGTCTCTCTGGAGGCGTGGGTTCAAATCCCACCACTGGCATTTGCTGATGTTACATAGGTGGAAGACAAACCATATGTTGACTTGAATTTTTTATCAGTTACATTATACTCTTATGACATAGCTTGGTGAAGTGACTAAAGTCATTGTGGCAACGTATTAGACTCCTTGCTGAATCTGTGGTTTTATCTTTACTGGCTTCCGTTTTTAAATGAACACCCAATCTTAAGTGTTTCAATGTGAAATACTCATTCATCAACAAAATTGTCGGTAACTATGACGGGGCGCATACGCTACCAATACCATCCAAAGACTGAGACTGCAGGTATAGGTTATATGCCCGTATATTTTAACGTGTTCATATGTTCTGTTACTTTTTTCAATGTTTAAAATCTTCAGTTAACCTAGTCATTCTCCATTTCCCCACAGTCATCCCTCAGCTTTCTTGTGCGCACATTTTAACATCTAAAACTACTATTAGTTTAACGCTAGAACCCCAACACTTTTAAAGAGTATCATTTCCTTTAAATCAGACCCCCGACAACTGATGTATCCTTTTGTCGTCTTTGATGGGTCATAAATACTTCATCTGCAATTATATCATAATTCATCTAGCAATTATTTTCCTTTTCAACAGTAACTAAACCCTGACCAACATTTTTTTAACTGAAAATGTATGAGTGGTCAAGTAAAGTTATTGTGGATTCAGGTCCAAATATTGACATTTAGTGCAATGCAAAGGTGCATAACAGATTGCTTTCTACTTACCTGGAGCGATGCAAAGCAGGGGTGGCCAACTATCATTATGGGGCGCCGTTGTAAAGCAGCTCGTGCTGAAATAACAGCAACATTTGTCACATTAGCTTTAAATAATGTTTAAAATAACTGGTATGAATTTTGAGGGTCACTTTCTTGCACATTACAACAATATTTGTCAACTTGGAAATAGTTTAAATAGTTAAATCCAAATATTAAATGTTACACCTAAATGTTAAATGTTAATCTATATGCTAAATCTAATCTAAATGTTAAATCTAAATCTAAATGTTAAATCTAAATCTAAATGTTAAATCTAAATCTAAATCTAAATGTTAATCTAAATATTAAAACTAAATCTAAATGTTGAATCTAAATCTAAATCTAAATGTTAAATCTAAATATTAAATCTAAATCTAATGTTAAATCTAAATCTAAATGTAAATCTAAATCTAAATCTAAATGTTAAATCTAAATATTAAATCTAAATCTAAAAGTTAAATCTAAATCTAATGTTAAATCTAAATCTAAATGTTTAATCTAAATATTAAATCTAAATCTAAATGTAAATCTAAATCTAATGTTAAATCTAAATCTAAATCTAATGTTAAATCTAAATGTTTCGGGTGAAACTAAATATTTAGCTAATATGCAAATTAATGTCGGTAACCGGAAGTACCAAAATAAAAGCTCGAGGAGGTCAGTGTATGTTTATAGTGTCAAATAACGAATAAAAATCCTCTCATCAGGAATATGGACTCTTGAACTTGGATAACCGTGGAAATAACTACCTAAAATAATAAACACAGTTGGGGAAAACTGTATTTGAAGAGTACTTTGAGTTTTTAGTGTCACTTTTTATGAATGGTGTGGGATTATAGCCACTATAGCCAGCCACGGGGGGGCTCACTTTGACTGGTCTGTCACGTTCGCTTGCATTAAGGTCAGCAAGAGCCTATCCCCGCCCGCCCCCGACAAGGCACTGACAAGACACTGCGAAATGTCCAACGAATCAGCGTTAGTCGAGAACATCGGCAGAGCCGTCCTGGTGGCTGAAAAACTTATTCAACAGCAACAGCGACAGCCTCAGGGCCACCGCAGGCCACCTCGGTAAGCATGTTTTCCAAATCACGGAGCTAGCATTGTCTTGTTGTCAAGGTAGTAGCAAATCTCTACTGGCTAGCTACCGTTAGCTAGTTTAGTTAAGTAGCCTTGACAACAGGGTTGCTAGCTCCGTGATTTGGAAAACATGCTTACCGAGGTGGCCTGCGGTGGCCCTGAGCTGTTGCTGTCGCTGTTGAATAAGTTTGTTCAGCCACCAGGACGGCTCTGCCGATGTTCTCGGCTAACGCTGATTCGTTAGACATTACGCAGAGTGACCATGGCCAACAGTACCGTGCCTTGTCGGGGGCGCGGGATAGGCTCTTGCTGACCTTAATGCAAGCGAACGTGACAGACCAGTCAAAGTGAGCCCCCCGTGGCTGGCTATAGTGGCTATAATTCCACACCATTCATAAAAGTGACACTAAAAACTCAAAGTACTCTTCAATACAGTTTTCCCCAACTGTGTTTATGATTTTAGGTAGTTATTTTCACGGTTTATCCAAGTTCAAGAGTCCAATTTCCCGATGAGAGGATTTATATTCGTTATTTGACACTATAAACATACACTGACCTCCTCGAGCTTTATTTTGGTACTTCCGTTACCGACATTAATTGCATATTAGCTAAATATTTAGTTTCACCCAAACATTTAGATTTAACATTTAGATTTAGATTTAGATTTACATTTAGATTTAGATTTAACATTTAGATTTAGATTTAATATTTAGATTTAACATTAGATTTAGATTTATTTAACATTTAGATTTAGATTTAATATTTAGATTTAACATTTAGATTTAGATTTAGATTTAACATTTAGATTAGATTTAATATTTAGATTTAACATTTAGATTTAGATTTAGATTTAACATTAGATTTAGATTTAACATTTAGATTTAGATTTAACATTTAGATTTAGATTTAACATTAGATTAGATTTAACATTTAATTAGATTAGCTATAGATTTAACATTTAATTTAGTGTAACATTTAATATTTGGATTTAACTATTTAAACTATTTCCAAGTTGACAAATATTGTTGTAAATGTGCAAGAAGTGACCCTCAAAATTTCATACCAGTTATTTAAACATTATTTAAGCTAAATGTGACAAAATGTTGCTGTTATTTTCAGCACGAGCCGCTTTACAAACGGCGCCCCATAATCAAGGAACAGCAAGAGACTTGGTATTTAAGAATACAAACTGACTACTATGTCGGAGATTACTGCGGACACTGCTTCACGCTACGAGCGTGCGCGCACGGTACACAGAGACAATAGTGAGAGAAAAGAAAAAGAAACTAGCTGTCTGGAGGATATCAGCTGAGATCATGTGCATCTTTGAGAACTGTAAGTCATATATTTATGTTACAGTTCATTTAAGCCTGTTGTTGTATTGGTCTATAATTCTGGTACATTTAAAGTTAGCTTGTTTATGTTCTTCTCCTGTTAGCTAGGTTACACCTGTTCCTAGGTTAACTTGTTACCTATTTACCCAATTTGATAAAATGATAGATCTCTTTTGGTACAAATAAGGGAGCATATCAATCATCAGCTACCTCCACGTGGATCCACAGGCACTACGATTTGCAATTTGATCATTTTGCTTGCTTACTACTACTAACCATTGGAAAGTTTCGAACATTTGTGCAAACAGGCATAGCTTTGCTTTACAGGTTGTCGTGGCCGAGTGGTTAAGGTGATGGACTAGAAATCTGTTGGAGTCTCCCCGTGCAGGTTTGAATCCTGCTGACAAGACAACTCGCTTTCTTCAAGAGTGGTATTATCGCAAAGACGGATAACATCCAGAGATGCCAAAAGTACTGAAGTAGAGTTATTTATGTTAAAGATACTCTGGTAGAAGTACTGATTTAACTTCTTTACTCAAGTAAAAGTAACAAAGTGTACATGGAAAAAAAGACTCTTTATTCTTTATATGCCATAGTTAATAAAATGTCTTTTGTTTTAGATACAGTGATAATATACATCATGGAGTTTGGTGGGTTTGGTGATGTTGGGGCTGTTTCATATTAAACTAAAAGGATCTTACTCTTTAACCAAAACCTTTATTTCTCACACTGTTAGAATAATAATCTGAGTCTTTCAGCACTTTTAGTGGATGGAAACGTTCTCTTATTAACGAGTTAAACACAAACGGCAGGAAGGATGAATCCGCCAAATCAAGTCACAAATAATCAGCACGAGGCCTCATTTAATTTATTTTATTTTGTATTTAATTTTTCCACATTGCAAAACATTTAAAACAATTCAATCAGATGTTCTTCTACAAGTCAGATGAATAAATCAGCTGTTTGCTTTCTATTTTAAGATTTTGTATGACATCATCAGTGTCTTTACTTTCATCCTGAACAGACCTCAACAGATTTAAAACCACATTCAGTCACAGAAAATATGAAATGTCAAACAAAGATTATTAAATGAAATTCCACAAAGTAGGAAAACATAATGTTAAACTACAAAACGACAATAACTTGAGAGCGCACAATTAAAAATTGCCAACTTCCAGTATGCTGTAATGATGAAGGACCAATTTAAACAAATATTGATTTGCGCTTATTCACTATATATACACACTCACATGCTCAAGATTTAGTTTTTGCCAACTTTGAGAGTTTAGAAATATATAAGGGTGACAAAAATGTATTCCTAAATGAAAATTACAATACTTCCTGTGACCAAAAAAAAGTTGTATGTTTCTAGAGATGAGAAGAAGGTTTTTTACAAAAAAAAGTTCCAAACATGTCTACGTTTTCCAACCAAACATCTTTAACGTCTTAATTTTTCTCTCCTTTGGGCCTTCTCCTTCCCACTGTGGGTACATTGTGGTTAAGGTTGTGTACCGAAAACTTAACACCCGGTATCTATCGGACCGAATAGTAACGGGGACTTCGTGCTACTGAAACACCAGCGCTGCCTTTTTCCATCTACTAGTTGTTTTTGTCATAAAGCAGCAATTATTGCAAAATATTACATTTTTTAATTTAATTTGGACCATATACAATAAACAAGCCATTCTTAATGTTGCTGACTGTCTTTTTGTACTCTTTTTTTTTTTAAATATACATTTAAAAAATGTATTTTAAAAGGATGGGTTTCAGGCAACGATATTAGTGCCTAAATGTTAAGGTTCTGAGGACAGGCAGAACACAGTCCAGCTGATCCAAATAACATACATGTTGATCAGAAGATAAAGTTACTGCTGGTCAGCCTTCAATGTGGAGAGAAGATCAGAATATAACAACACAGCTATCAGGGCATGAGGAGGAGAAACAGCATGTTCACAACGAGGCAGTGTGAACGCGCTGGTGACTTTTAAGTGACCACCTCGAGAAAACGTTTCCCCACATTGTTCACACCAGTGCGGCTTCTCTCCAGTGTGAATGCGCTGGTGTCTTTTAAGTGACTACTATGAGAAAACGTTTTCCCACATTGTTTCACAGCTGTACGGCTTCTCTCCGGTGTGAATGCGCTGGTGAGTTTTAAGTTACCACTAGAGAAAAGGTTTCCCCCATTGTTCACAGCTGTACGGTTTCTCTCCAGTGTGAATGCGCTGGTGAGCTTAAGGTGACCACTCTGAGAAAGTTTCCTCACTTGTTCACACCAGTACGGCTTTCTCTCCATTGTGAATGCGTTGATGGCTTTTTAGGGAACTCTGTACAGTGAAAGCTGCACCACATTGATCACAGCTGTACGGTTTTTCTCCAGTGTGAATGCTTGATGTCTTTTCAGGGCACTCTGTTGTGTGAAAGCTGCCCCACATTGATCACAGCTGTAAGGCTTCTCTCCAGTGTGAACTCTCTGATGAATCTTTAAATATACTGCTGTTGTGAAGGATTTATTACATTGCTGACAACGGTGACATTTGACTCCTCTTCCTCTCCGTTTCTATCAACAGAGAAAAACCAAGAGAGTGAGTTAGTGAGGTGCCATGCTGTAGAGCTCTATCTTTTAACTAGAAAAAAACTTTAGAGCATGTCTATGAACATTGTTTGACTGATGCCTTACCTTTCTTAATTATCTGCCACATCACTATTATGGAGTTGCATTAGGGGAAATGTACATCCAGTGTTGTTAGTTTGTGATGAATAAATTACTTTTTATCAATTTATGTGTGTCCTCCATTTTGTTGCCAGCCTTTTAGCCAGCTGTTTAGTAACAATGGCATATCATCCGGGATTTTTTTGTGCCGGGAAAGTTGTAAATGTAACATTTTCCCACAGATTTTTGCTTTCACTGGTATCTCTAGGGGTTACTGTGTTGTCTTCATGTTGCTGAAAGCTCTTCTCCAGTAAGTAAATTGGAACCATTGTCCCTGATAGGCATTAACAATGAGGGGCACCAGTTTACCTTGAACTTTTGTTTTAGGTTGTTGTTTTTGCTAAATCAAACATGTATAGCCAGCATTATTGTGTAAGTAAGTAATATGGTAGTGGAATGTGGTATTTTCCACACAAGCTATATTTCCTCAAGCATTTCTGAAGCTCAGCAGAGCTTTCTGCTGTGCTCTGGAATAAAACTGCTGAGCATCACTGACGCCTCTGACAAACACAGGCCAAACCAACAGTCATGACATGCATGCTGCTCATTCTGTGGACTTTAAATATGTAATTGAAGGAGCATGTTCATAATAATAGCAGTGTTGTGTTCAATAAGTGAGCTAATTATTCTGTGAAGAACAGTGTCAGTTATGGACCATATTTATCTATATACTGTATATATACCATATTTAGGAAGGAAGGAAGCACATGTTGCGCATGCTGGTTATAGTGCATTTCACACTGAAATACTCAGCAAAATGGCTCGTTCAAGACATTGCTCTGAGGAACAGAGGACTTTGAAAAAAAAGTTGATATGAGAGGGAAAAACATATAAAGAAGTGCAGAAGATTATAAGCTGCACTTAAATTAAGCCCCAGTCAAGACAGTAAAGCATGGTGGTTATGGGATGTTTCTCATACTGTGGTGTTGGGCCTGTTTATCACATACCAGGATCGTAAATCAGTTTCAATACATCAGAATGCTGGAAGAGGTCACATTGCCTTATGCTGAAGATTATTGGGCAGTAACGATACTAGTTTAACTACTTCTCATTAGCGTCACTGGTTTCTGTTGATAGGATTTAATATTGACGAGATACGCAAAAGGTTTGTCTGGATCTCTATTTACAAAAGTCACATCTACTTGGGTTGGGATTTCTTTTACAAAAATCGTGAAATGTGCAAAACATACTTTTTTGTCCGGGTTTTGTGACCAATCTGCCTGAAACTTGCCATATAGCATCTTAAGATGTCAAACAAATCTGTTGAATATCGGCCATTAGGGGACGCTACAGATTTAATTAATGAATGGCTCATGTGATCTGAAAAATACATACTGTATGTGTCCATTGATCTCCGTTTCTCTAGCAACAGACAGAGTGAGTGAGTTAGTAAGGCTCTATGGTGAAGCGAGCTAAGTAAAACCAGAAACATCATTCACAGCATGTCTGTGTTTACGTTGGGCTGATGCATTACCTGATACATAATCATTGAAAAGCGGTTTATCAACAAGTCAACCATTTCTTGTCACTGAACAACAGTTTTGATACCTTTCAGTCTGGTTTCCGACCACACCAGCACTGAGACGGCTCTTGTCAAAGTATTTAATGACATCCACCTTAACACAGATAGTATCTAAATTTCAGTCTCAGTATTACTTAATCTCAGTTCTGCATTTGACACGGTCGACCATGACATAGTACTAGACTGATTGAAAACTGGGTGGACTTTCTGCTCAGTACTAAACTGTTTGAATCCTACTTACAGAATAGGGATTACTTTGATACTTTAATAGGTAATTATACATCTGAGCAAAAAATATGACATGAGGAGTTCCCCAAGGCTCCGTTCTGGGGCCTCTTCTGTTAAACATCTACATGCTTCCACTGGCTCAGATTATGGAAACAACACAATAAGTTACCATAGTTTATGCGTACGACACACAAATTTACATAACCTTATCGCCAGGGACTAATTCCAATACAAAAACTGACCAAGTGTATTGAACAAATTAACGGCTGGATGTGCCAGAACTTTCTGAAATTAAATGAAGGAAAAACTGAGGTGGTTGTTTTTGAGCAAAAGAACCGATTAAAAGTCTGCGCCTCAGCTTCAACAACAATGTTAAAAACACAGACAAAGCCAGAATCTTGGTGTAGTCATGGACTCAGACCTAATTTTACAGCCACACTAAGACAATTACAAAGTCAGCCTACTACCTTAAGAATATATAAAGGGTTAAAGGACTTATGTGTCAACAGGATTTGGAAAAAACTTGTCCATGCTTTTCCTCTTCAGTAGACTTGACTACTGTAACGGGGTCTTTACAGGTCTCCAGTTCTGAAGTCTTTCACTGGCTTCCTGTGTCTCAAAGAATTGATTTAAAAAGTACTTTTTCTAGTTTAAAATCACTAAACGGTTTAGGACCAAAATACATTTCTGATCTGCCACTACACTATGACCCCCCAGACCTCTCATGTCATCTGCACAGGTCTGCGTTCAGTTTCTATGCTCCTCATAACTGGACAAACTCCCGAAACCTGCAGATCTGCTGCACTACTCTCAGTTCTTTTAAATCAGTGGCTGAAGACCTTTCTTTTTGATGTTGCCTTTCTTTAAATGGTTGTTCATTTCTTTAATGTGTAATTTCTTATACTGCACTATACATACTACTTGGTAGTGCTGGATCTAGTATCTGAAGGGTTATCAGCCTCTCCATCTCAGGGATTGGTTATCACTCTGTTTCTTAATTATAAAAAAAATTGTGATCACAAAAAATAATACTTTACATGAAGACCATGATCCAAAAATACAATGAGAAGAAAAGCATCAATATATTGAATCTGTTAAATTAAAATTGGTAGAAATGTACATTACGATAAACTTGACTGCTCATTATGTGAAAGGCACCGAGGAGATTATCCTCACTGATTTTCCCGGCCTTTTTTTATCCGTGTTGCCCCCCCCGACCACTATCAGAGAGCCGCAGTTTAATTGACTACCGGGTTTTTCTTTAGGAATTACGGTATAATATATAATCCTAAAAGAGAAGCCCTCTGTGTGCATTCATTTATTGAGATTAGATTTGGGACTCTTCAGTCTGGAGTACCCTCTTTCCTTCACTCACCTCCTCCTCCCTGACATCTTTCCTCTTGCCCTCCTTCTTCTTCTCCTCCGTCTCCTCGTGTTTTCTGCATGTACTCGGTGATAAGGTCCAGGTCCAGGTTGTCTTGTGGCTCCCATGTGTTCTCCTCACTGGAAGGTGAGTGCAGACAGAAGAACATCTCCTCACATTTTGTTTTTAGACAATCGATTCTCACGCTAATTATCATCCTATTATTCCTTTTTCTATTGCCATCTTGAAATAACCTTAATTTGTGGGTCTGCAACGTAGTGTCATAATACCAAACCTTCAACTTTAGAGGCATGATACCATGCTGACACTTATTTGCAATATGAATATATATATATCTCAGGACCATGAACACCAAGCATTATTATTACAGACTCATACTTACTCTGAGAACCCCTCCATTTCAGCAGAAACTCTACTCTTCCCTTCACCACTCTGCGGTCCAAAACGTTCTCCACCGCATACTCCTCTTCTTCCTCCTCCTCCTCCTTCTTGCGCTTCTTTCCTGCTCTGGTCGCCAGCTTGCCGTCTGCTGAAGGTGCCTTTAGTAGACCCAAGGAGGCGGGGGGGGGGGGGGGGACATGCAGAGATAATGATACAAGGGTTAGAAGAACTTGGAGGTGTGAGTGATTCGGGGGACGTCTGGTCACCCTACTCTAGGGTGCTAGTTAGTGTCTGTTAGCTCACAGGGCTCTAGGGTGCTAGTTAGTGTCTGTTAGCCACAGGGCTCTAGGTGGTAGTTAGTGTCTGTTAGCTTACAGGCTCTAGGGTGCTAGTTAGTGTCTGTTAGCTTACAGGGCTCTAGGTCGCATCCGCGGCCTCTCCATAAACAGCAACGTTGTTTATATCAATATGGTTTAATGTTGCGTTACATGACCCATTTCTTCTGTAAAGCCGTGCCCTGTTTGTCTCTCCCCTAGTCTCCGCGCAGCCCCCCCCCCCATTCACTAACACAGGCTCCCCAGCAACAGAGTCAGAGCGGCGACTGCACCGGTGTCGAGCTTCTGACATTTGTCCACAGTTTTTAATTATTATTAACACAGCTGTATGTTGTTAAGCATGAGGGGCAAACCTGTCTTCGTAGAGGGACAGCGTGTGAGACGGACGAACCTGCTGGACCCATCCTAATGAGTCAGTCGTCACTCTCTGAGTATGTCCATCACCCCCCCCCATTCATTCCTAATGAGTCAGCCGTCTCTAAGTGAGTACGTCCATCGCCCCCCCCCATCCAATCCTATGAGTCAACCGTCTCTCTCTGAGTACGTCCATCACCCCTCCCCATCCATTCCTAATGAGTCAGCCGTTTCAGCTTTTTTTATCAGTTATTGTTGAAAACAAGTGAAGGAGCTTTATCAGAGATACATTTTTTTTTAAATATATACTAGGCAATTTCAGATAATTTTATTCCACGTGTTGCAGCTGTATATGTACAACACAGAACTTCACATAAGAAGAATGTAGCATATATGGATATGAAAGCATTATAAATACCCTATGTGACAATAAAATGTGTTTTAGTAAAATCAACAAATAATTGTGATCACAATATGATCAAAATAATCAATGATAATCATTTGGCCATAATCGTGCAGCCCTACATATAATACGGAAAGTAACGAGGAGGTGAAGCTAGCCTCTAGCCTGCTCTGGACCAGGCTAGCTGCAAAGAATAATCTCCATGGTAACTTGGCTGGTTTAATTTAACCTGGTTTCGTGCAACCGAGTCAAATCTCAATTCATCCAGGATAACTTGAATATCCCGGCTTATTCCCTTATCGTGGTTTTGTGCAACAGGCCCTGGAGGGGGAAAACCAGAAGGCACATAACACGGATCAACATCAAAGGAACAAAGCTGCGTTCAAAGCCTCGTGCTGCTGGGCCAGTGCTATCATTAGGCTCGTTCGAGATGAACTGCGCCTCGCCTGTAAAGTGGACGAGAGCAGGCGGCAGCAGCCGGGGCGGTGACAGAAAGCTGCGGTAAAGTCGGACAGTTTCCAGCCGATTCCAGCCGCCTTCAGGCTGCAGGAAGTGATGAAAACACTGTGGTGCGATTCCGATTTAATAAATATAATCAGACCCACACATCAGCTGTACACAGTCTCCAGTTTTATAGTTATGACAGAGTAGCTGGCAAAGTGCTCTACATGCGATCTGTTGCTGATTTTAATGAACAACAGACTGTAGATGTCAGTGATCTGATCAGATTTAGTCTCTTTGACTTCTAAACGTCTCTATCAGTCACACAACATGTGTTCTGGACAGAATATCTCTAAATCACAAATAGCAATTAAAATCCATCCGATCAAAAACAGTAAAAAGTTTATATAAACGTCATCATGTTGTAAACCAATCAGCTGTTAAATCAGCTGAGAGGCCGGCGTTTCCCAGCATGCTCTGGGTCGCCTGGCTCTTGCAGTCGGTGAAAAGCAACTGCGCCGCCTGCGTCTCAGAACTGCGGCCGCCTTGCTCTCGTGAGATTTCCGTTGCCCACGTGTGCATGACGTCAGAGCAAGTCGGGATCAAGTCGGACACAAATCTAACCGGCATGCACCGGGCGCGATCGCCGGTGATCGATTCTGCGCAGACCTGGCTCATCTCGAACGAGCCTATTATGAAACGGAACAGCCTCTCCAGTCTGATTGGTCCATTCTCTGCAGTTCAACCATTCATTTTACTGGAACAGTATTCATCCTCTTAGTACTCATAATACTGAAGAAAAGAAGAAGAAAAGGAGAAATGATGTCGCTTCCCTACCTGTAGGCGCTCCTAAACCTTCACCCCCGTCCTTTCCTGGCTTGTTAATATTCCGTAGTCCGAAGTGTCCCCAGATGTAAAGAATTCATCCAGGTTGGGAGTATTGTCCTGTAGAGTCCGTGCTAACTAGCTGCTAACTTCACGTGCCGACCTCGTTCCGTCTCCTCTGCCTGCACAGTGTTGCTGGGTATGTTTGTATTCCTCATGTTGCTGCCTACCAATCACACTATCCCCGCCTTTTCCGGTTTAGTTTTCACCCCGGACAGCCCCCGACTCCAGCAAGCGCTCCCACTGTGGAGCGCCAATACGCTGCGTCATCTCTCTGAGCGGCCATCTTAGAAACAGCTCTCATTGGCTATCACACCGCTAATCAGGCCAGTTGTAGCCAATCACGTTCCCTTTCCAAGGTTCATAGCGTGATAGGAACGTCCAATGGGAGCCTAAGCCCCGCCTCCCAGAGCCAGCAGGCTCACACATGTGATTTATGAAAACAAAGCTGTTCAGCAGGGAGTTTTTTCTTTTTCTTCATGTCATCTTTATTGCAAAAAGGAAACAGAACACTAATGACATCAAAGTATAAATACAAACATAATAAACATAATACAATACAATTTTGCCAGGGGAAACTTAAAGGCCGTTTAAGATATGAAGACCATATGTTAACAGTTTTAATTGCCTTCAGAATCAGAAATACTTTATTGATCCCCGAAGGGAAACTCTGTTTGTATTTGCACAAATAGTAGAAATATCAGAGTAAAATACAAACAAAGAATATAAGGAGTGTGGACATGTACGGTATTACATAGTTAAAAGAATGTTACTATACATTATTTGCATAATTAACATAATTTAGGAATTGCAATGGTGAAAAGTAAAATATAATAATAATAATAATTGTAGCAGTTGAGTATTGCACACATGTCAGGCCAGTGTTATTGCACAAAACAGATAATACAGATAATTTGTCCAGTTTCAACCTCTCTGAGTGTCTTAGAGCGAGGACTTATAAAGTTTGATGGCCACAGGCAGGAACAACTTCCTGTGGCGCTCTGTGGTGCATTTTGGGAGAATGAGTCTGTCACTGAAAGTGCTCTTGTGATTTATCAACAAGCCATGGAGTGGGTGCGAGACATTAGGCTCGTTCGAGATGAACTGCGCCTCGCCTGTAAAGTGGACGAGAGCAGGCGGCAGCAGCGGGGGGCGGAGACAGAAAGCTGCGGTAAAGTCGGACAGTTTCCAGCTGATTCAAGCTCCTTCAGGCTGGACAGGAAGTGATGAAAACACTGTGGTGCGATTCCGATTTAATAAAATATAATCAGACCCACACATCAGCTTGTACACAGTCTCCAGATGTTTTAATTATGACAGAGTAGCTGTTAAAGTGCTCTACATGCGATCTGTTGCTGATTTTAATGAACAACAGACTGGAGATGATCCGTGATCTGAACGGATTTAGTCTCTTTGACTTCTAAACTCAACTATCAGTCACACAACATGTGTTCTGGACAGAATAAGTCTTTAAATCAGACAATAGCAATTAAAATCGCTCCGATTCAAAAACAGTAAAAAGTTTATATAAAACGTCATCATGTTGTAAACCATCAGGTGTTAAATCAGCTGAGAAGCCGGCGTTCCCAGCATGCTCTGGGTCCGCCTGGCTCTTGCAGTCGGTGAAAAGCAACTGCGCCGCCTGCGTCTCAGAACTGCGGCGCGCCTTGCTCTCGTGAGATTTCCGTTGCCACGTGTGCATGACGTCAGAGCAAGTCGGGATCAAGTCGGACACAAATCTAACCGGCATGCAACGGGCGCCGATCGCCGGTGATCGATTCTGCGCAGACCTGGCTCATCTCGAACGAGCCTATTATGAAACGGAACAGCCTCTCCAGTCTGATTGGTCCATTCTCTGCAGTTCAACCATTCATTTTACTGGAACAGTATTCATCCTCTTAGTACTCATAATACTGAAGAAAAGAAGAAGAAAAGGAGAAAATGATGTCGCTTCCCTACCTGTAGGCGCTCCTAAACCTTCACCCCCGTCCTTTCCTGGCTTGTTAATAATCCTGTAGTCCGGAAGTGTCCCCAGATGTAAAGAATTCATCCAGGTTGGGAGTATTGTCCTGTAGAGTCCGTGCTAACTAGCTGCTAACTTCACGTGCCGACCTCGTTCCGTCTCCTCTGCCTGCACCGTGTTGCTGGGTATGTTTGTATTCCTCATGTTGCTGCCTACACAATCAAACTATCCCCGCCTTTTCCGGTTTAGTTTTCACCCCGGGACAGCCCCCGACGTCCAGCAAGCGCTCCCACTGTGGAGCGCCAATACGCTGCGTCATCTCTCTGAGCGGCCATCTTAGAAACAGCTCTCATTGGCTATCAACACGCTAATCAGGCCAGTTGTAGCCAATCACGTTCCCTTTCCAAGGTTCATAGCGTGATAGGAACGTCCAATGGGAGCTAAGCCCCGCCTCCCAGAGCCAGCAGGCTCACACATGTGATTTATGAAAACAAAGCTGTTCAGCAGGGAGTTTTTCTTTTTCTTCATGTCATCTTTTTGCAAAATAGGAACAGAACACTAATGACACATCAAAGTATATAATACAAACATAATAAACATAATACATACAATTTTGCCAGGGAAACTTAAAGGCCGTTTAAGATAATGAAGACCATATGTTAACAGTTTTAATTGCCTTCAGAATCAGAAATACTTTATGATCCCCGAAGGGAAACTCTGTGTTGTATTTGCCAAATAGTAGAAATATCAGAGTAGAAATACAAACAAAGAAATATAAGGAGTGTGGACATGTACGGTATTTACATAGTTAAAAGAATGTTACTATACATTATTTGCATAATTAACATAATTTAGGAATTGCAATGGTGAAAAGTAAAATAATAATAATAATAATAATTGTAGCAGTTGAGTATTGCACACATGTCAGGCCAGTGTTATTGCACAAACAGATAATACAGATAATATTGTCCAGTTTCAACCTCTCTGAGTGTCTTAGAGCGAGGACTATAAAGTTTGATGGCCACAGGCAGAACAACTTCCTGTGGCGCTCTGTGGTGCATTTTTGGGAGAATGAGTCTGTCACTGAAAGTGCTCTTGTGATTTATCAACAAGCCATGGAGTGGGTGCGAGACATTAGGCTCGTTCGAGATGAACTGCGCCTCGCCTGTAAAGTGGACGAGAGCAGGCGGCAGCAGCGGGGGGCGGAGACAGAAAGCTGCGGTAAAGTCGGACAGTTTCCAGCTGATTCAAGCTCCTTCAGGCTGGACAGGAAGTGATGAAAACACTGTGGTGCGATTCCGATTTAATAAAATATAATCAGACCCACACATCAGCTTGTACACAGTCTCCAGATGTTTTAATTATGACAGAGTAGCTGTTAAAGTGCTCTACATGCGATCTGTTGCTGATTTTAATGAACAACAGACTGGAGATGATCCGTGATCTGAACGGATTTAGTCTCTTTGACTTCTAAACTCAACTATCAGTCACACAACATGTGTTCTGGACAGAATAAGTCTTTAAATCAGACAAATAGCAATTAAAATCGCTCCGATTCAAAAACAGTAAAAAGTTTATATAAAACGTCATCATGTTGTAAACCAATCAGGTGTTAAATCAGCTGAGAAGCCGGCGTTTCCCAGCATGCTCTGGGTCCGCCTGGCTCTTGCAGTCGGTGAAAAGCAACTGCGCCGCCTGCGTCTCAGAACTGCGGCCGCCTTGCTCTCGTGAGATTTCCGTTGCCCACGTGTGCATGACGTCAGAGCAAGTCGGGATCAAGTCGGACACAAATCTAACCGGCATGCAACGGGCGCCGATCGCCGGTGATCGATTCTGCGCAGACCTGGCTCATCTCGAACGAGCCTAGTGTCCAAGATGGCATGAAGTTTGGACAGCATCCTCCTATCTGACACCACCAACAGAGAGTCCAGATCCACCCCCACGACGTCACTGGCCTTGTGAATCAGTTTGTTGAGTCTGTTGGCGTCCACTACCCTCAGCCTGCTGCCCCAGCATGCAACAGCAAAGAGGATAGCACTGGCCACCACAGACTCATAAAACATCCTCAGCATTGTCCTGCAGATGTTGAAGGACCTCAGCCTTCTCAGAAAGTAGAGACGGCTTTGGCCCTTCCTGTAGAGGGCTTGAGTGTTCTTGGCCCAGTCCAGTTTATTGTCTAAGTGCACTCCCAGGTATTTGTAGTCCTCCACAATGTCCACACTGACCCCCTGGATGGAAACAGGGCTCACTGCTGCCTTGGCTCTCCTTAGATCCACCACCAGCTCCTTGGTCTTTGCCACGTTGAGCTGTAGATGGTTCTGCTCACTCCATGTGACAAAGTCCCCCACCACAGCTCTGTACTCAGCCTCGTCCCCCTCGCTGATACATTCAACCACAGCAGAGTCATCAGAAAACTTCTGAAGATGGCAGGACTCTGCGTGGTAGTTGAAGTCTGTGGTGTAGATGGTGAAGAGGAATGGCGCCTGGCTAGAGCTTCAGAAGGCAGGAGATGACAGATTACACATCTGTCACATAGTCAGTTTGTATTCTTAAATACCAAGTCTCTTGCTGTTCCTTGACTAGTTGGCCACCCCTGCTCTGCATCGCTCCAGGTAAGTAGAAATCTGTTATGCACCTTTGCATTGCACTAAAATGTCCACATTTGGACCTGAATCCAACAATAACTTTACTTGACACTCATATACATTGGTTTTCAGGTAAAAATGTTGGTCAGGGGTTAGTTACTGTTTGAAAAAGGAAAATAATTGTTAGATGAATTATGATATAATTGCAGATGAAGTATTTATGACCCATCAAAGACGACAAAAGGATACATCAGTTGTCGGGGGTCTGATTTAAAGGAATGATACTCTTTAAAAGTGTTGGGGTTCTAGCGTTAAACTAATGAGGAAGAATTTGACATATCTAAGTTAACCAAAAAGTTTCTCTTTCAAATGTTACACCTGTATCTGTCAAGTCCTGACCATTCCCTGACCGGGAATTGAACCCGCGCCGCGGCGGTGAGAGCGCAGAATCCTAGCCACTAGACCATCAGGGAGTCGCATCTATCAAGTTTATCTTTGTAGGTGTGAGTTTCCATTTCACTTACTGGAATGACTCATGTTGTTTTAGGCGAGGAATGGCACCGTAGTTTTAGATGTTTAAATGTGCGCACAAGAAAGCTGAGGGATTACTGTGGGAAAATGGAGAATGACTAGGTTAACTGAAGATTTTAAACATTGTGAAAATTAACAGAACATATGAACACGTTAAACATATACGGGCATTTAACATATACCTGCAGTCTCAGTCTTTGGATGGTATAGGTAGCGTATGCGCCCCGTCATAGTTACCGACAATTTTGTTGATGAATGAGTATTTCACATTGAACACTTAAGATTGGGTGTTCATTTAAAAACAGGGAATTGCCAGTAAAGATAAAAACAACAGATTCAGCAAGGAGTCTAATACGTTGCCACTAATGACTTTAGTCACTTCACCAAGCTATGTCATAAGAGTATAATGTAACTGATACAAATTCAAGTCAACATATGGTTTGTCTTCCACCTATGTAACACCAGCAAATGGCAGTGGTGGGATTTGAACCCACGCCTCCAGAGAGACTGGAGCCTAAATCCAGCGCCTTAGACCACTCGGCCACACTACCTGCATGTATCAGTTCTCCACATCGTGAGAAACACAGGGACCGTAACTAACGGTATATTTGTCAATGTCATTGGAATAAAACTTTCGCAAGGAAAATACCAGTACTTTATTAAAATATGTTATCACTCTTTGTCATTTTTCTCTGGCATTGTTGAGTTTAGAATATTGTAACCAGCATTAAGTGAGGAGGTTTAGGTCTGTGTGAATATGGGCTGAGCATTTACCTGGGCTGAATTTATGAACATCTTCTTTTGCATATTTACTGTAAAGAGCCATTACTCCTCCAACTGCCAACTATTGTTCCAGAGACAATAGGATATACAGTTTTAGATTGCAAGGTAACTGTCCAAGACCAAAGACTTCATTGAAATACCTCAAGTGATCAAAACAGTTTGTCAAAATGGGAAAGTTCATGTTTTTGATTACAAATTCCAGCACAGTGGTTCATTTACCATTCAAAAACAAAAGTACAATCATGAAAAACATACTACTTAGACAGAATGAACCTGTTCAGGTGGCAATGTAATGATTCCAGAGACGTGGACCCTCTGGTACAGCCATACTTGGTCAGGACAACACCCCCCTTCTTGATAGGGCCCTTCTTGATGTGCTCCATGCGCACCTGGTCCAGCAGTGGCACCACCATGAGGTCCCTTCCGTTTGCCCCTCCCAGTTGCTCGTGACAGAGAGAGGTCTCCTGCATCCCACTCAAATATTCAGGCAGAGAGACGGCTCATGAAGGTGGGACCAGACGTGAGATTTTTTTCGCAGCCCACGCTCACGTTCAAATTGATAAATGCCGTACTCTGCGTAGGAACCGGCGTACCCCCGTCCTACGCCTGTTTTAGGTTGTATGCACATTTCATAAATAAGGGCCCTTGTGAGCACAATAAAGATTTCTTAAAGAAAGGTTTGTACTTTATAGTTCTAGTTTTTTTTCCAGTTCTTCTGGTTACACTTGGCACTATTTCACATGGTTTGTCTGTAGTTCTCTATTCTGTCAGGGCTTAACTCTGTCTCCCACACCTATTTCTTTTTTGTTTCTTGTTATGTCTCGGGAAGAAGTATTGTGCTTTTAGGTCAACCATCCATCTGTACATCAGAATCAAAAACACTTTATTGATCCTTGAAGGTAGCCTCCGGAAAAAAAGTGCTCATTCGAGCCAGATTTGAACCAGCGACCTAAGGATTTCAGTTCTATACCTCTACAGTCCTCCACTCTACCAACTGAGCTATCGAAGGGAGCTGATTCTCATTCTGTGAATGTGAATGTGATAACACGGGGCCCCCCTGGATCTGAATCTTTAGGGGATGTAGCTCAGTGGTAGCGTGCATGCTTCACAGGTTTTTATCGTTGATCGTATGAAATTCTTTCATATCGGAACTAGTTTTGCTTGAACACTGTGACAACACATATCCTGTACTGGATATGGAGGCACTGACTATTTGTCTAATCTTCTGGATTTTGTCTATGAAGAAGGAGGCAAAGTCATTGCAGGCCTTGTTAGATAACAGTTCAGATGCTACTGGTACTGGAGGGTTTGTTAACCTATTGACAGTAGCAAACAAAGCACATGAATTATTATTGTTTCCAGAGATAATATCAGAGAAGACCTCCTTGCCTTCGTTAGTTCCAAATTATAAATGCAAAGTCTCTCTTAAGCAGAAGATGCGTTTGGATTGGTAGGAAATGGAGATGGGCGTTGCCAAGAGGAGGCGCCTTTTTGATTGACAAGAAATGGATATGAAGTCTCTCAGGATTGGCAAAAACTGGAAGGGAGCTTTGAGTTTGATTGGTGAGAAAAGAAGATGAGAAAGTGGACAAATATGTTCTGGGTCATGACAAAGCATCTAGGGTCGATCTTAGCCTTTGTGTGAGTACATAGGTCTCCACATACATTGTTTTTATTAAGATTGACGACCAAATTGTTAGTTTCTACGAAACTTTACCAACCATTGCATTCGTTTTCATATCCTTGTTGGCGCAGTAGGCAGCGCGTCAGTCTCA
Organism: Etheostoma spectabile; assembly: GCF_008692095.1. NCBI lineage: Eukaryota > Metazoa > Chordata > Actinopteri > Perciformes > Percidae > Etheostoma > Etheostoma spectabile. Next base: position 22,889,125 of record NC_045755.1, read on the forward strand.
TAATCTGAAGGTCGTGAGTTCAACCCTCACATGGGGCAGGTGTTTTAAAATTAAAAAAACACATCTGATGCTGAAAATACATTGACAGGTGATTGAACACTGGCACATAGCACATACATGGAACTTGTGATTCTACTGTTATTTCTGAGATCAACAATCTCAGGAAGGCTTTTTACAATCAATTGGGGAAAATGGGAATGCATACTCTTAATAAGTAGACTTCCAGAGTATTTGCATAACAAAGGCACAAGCATGGGCGTTGTGATAGGATGGTGTCGTTCATCATTGTTTCTGAGATCAACAATAACTTCAGAAGTTTCGAATTCAATGGCTACCTATGGTTTCTTTCTAGGAGCGGTTCAAAATTACGTTGCACTATTTTGTCTAATTGCTTAGGTCATAATATTTCCAGAGACTTAATTTCTTTCAGGTAGTTAATAGATATGGTCAAATGAAGCTTCATTAAGCTTTCTGAACAATGTTCTTCATTTTCTGAACGCATTCACTCAGTAGTGTTTTATTATTGGTTGTGCATCTGTGATTGCCCTAGAGGTCTCTCAGTCCAGCACCTCTCCCGCTCATCTTTGTTAGTTTTACTCTGTCCAGCATAAATCACTGACACAATACCTCACACTCATCCATACATACACATTCACCACTGACTAAACTGACTACCACCATCATTGAATTATCATTTCTTTTGTTGTAGTAATATAATCACATTTCCTTCAACCTTTGCACACGGTCTTTTGTCCTGGTCTTTTCATGGGGTCATGACAAAGCATTTAGGGTCAGTCTTAGCCTTTGTGTGAGTACATAGGTTTCCAAAAACATTGTTTTTATTGAGATTAAAGACCAAATTGTTAGTATTTCTGAAACTTTCCGGTCCATTTCAACTGCTTTCATAGCCTCGTTGGCGCAGTAGGCAGCGCGTCAGTCTCATAATCTGAAGGTCGTGAGTTCAACCCTCACACGAGGCAGCTGCTTTAAAGACAAAAAAACCACAACTGATGCTGAAAATACAGTAACAGGTGGTTGAACCATAGCACAAGCATGTAAATGGAAATTGTGGGTCTACGGTTATTTCAGAGATTTGCAGTGAGCATTGTATTGTCCAGCCGAAAGACAACAGGTGTGTTTCTTTTCGTCTATGATAGTAGCAGTGCAAGCATTTATCCCAGGTTTGAGTTCCAGCCACAGCACTTGCATTTACAGGTTTTGAAGCCATATACAACATTACCATTACATGTTTTACCCAGGTTTCTTCTTTTATTCAGTGATAATTCAATTTTCAGACAGCACAACAAGCACTTTAAATGTACATGTTTTACACTTTCTATTTACTGTATTTATGTACTTGTACTGTAGTGTAGTATATTTATTGTTTTATGCTCCAGTGTTTATGGGTGTTACGGCAGGTATGAGCACAGTTTCTTTTTTTTTATGGATGAAGTAAATTTGAGATGCTGTTAAGTTTACTCTTCAGCAGGTGGAGACATTAAGTACTGGCCTTTTTCAATAAAGTATTGACTTTTTACCTTGCAAAAGTTTGTTTCCAATGACATTAACAATCATACCATTAGTTACGGTCCATGTGTGTGTCACGATTTGGTGTGATAGTGTGCGCAGGTAGTGTGGCTGAGTGGTCTAAGGTGCTGGATTTAGGCTCCAATCTCTCTGGAGGTGTGGGTTCAAATCCCACCACTACCTTTTGCAAATGTTACTTAGGAGAGAGAGAGAGAAAATGGAATGAAAAGAGGACCAGTGGTAATTATGGCAGCAGTAAAGGTAATCAAAACTATTACCAATATAAGTAGCAGTAGTAGTGCAGGGCGTCGAGCAGGACCACGGCAGCAGCTGCATGGCAGCAGCTGTATAAAAGAGAGAGCATACCGCTTAATTTGTGTCACAGGAGGTCTTAGTCTACCACTACGTTCTATAACCCTACCAGTCAGATTACCACAGGAGGTAATATCTTCCGCAGCTCTTTTAAACTTCCCTGAATAAGTAGAAGTTACAATAGTGCTATCGCCCTACACAATCAGACCTGACATTTTACAAAAGTCACAATTCATTAACATTCATTAGCAAAATGGGGCAGTCTATTTATATTTTGTATAATAAAGTTATTGTGAATATATTTTTGAGGTTACCACATGTTGGATTTCTTCTACAATTTCAAGAATTAAAAAATTTAGAATAAAAAAAATGTATTTATGAATATTCTAATAATTGTTATCCTTTTAAACAGGCACAGAGTGATGTCAATCTTAAACGGGCAGCAGTCCTAAAGGCACTTTGCAGCTACCTTGGCGAGGATTTTGGACATCTCATTCGGGAGTACAAGGCAAGTTATTGTAAACAGATTTGTTAGTCACATGTCTTGTATTATAGATAATGTTTTAAGTATTTTGTAAATATAAAGAGTTTTTGTATTTATGTCATTAAAATCTATTACATAAATATGTTTTCTTTTTTCCCCTATTTTCTTCAAATATACAGGACATTGAAGGAGATGACATCCAGACAGACCTTCAGAAATCCACCATGGGCATATATGTCATCAACAAGGAGGGTGGAGAATTGGAGCTCATGATGACATTGCATTTACGTTGAAGGAGTAATCATTCTAGACAACATTGGATCTGTAGCCCAAGCATGTGCAATGATGCTGGGAATCATCTATGTACTGAACATGGCTTACCCCAAAGAGCTGAAATACACATTTGAATTTATTCAGAAAGTGCTCTTGCAGACGGATGGTGAAAGGCTTTCCCCCAAAGTCCTTGGACTAAAAAACAAATTATTTCTGGACTGTAGGATTTTTTCAGCCACTCTTGTGAACCCGCCCAAGCTGCATTGTTTTTTTTCTGATTTGGGAGCTGATAGAAAACATTAAGCATGATGTGAAATGAAGCCCAGAAGGTACAAAACAGGATGGAATTGTGACATTTATTTAGTTTCATGTAGTAATGTGAGGTTACAGCCTCCTTTGTTTTCATTTGTCAGTATTTTCCACCTCAGCTAAGCTTAAAATCTATTTGCGATATACGGTCTTTTCTTCTATAAAGGTATTCTTTGAATCTAAGTGTTTGCAGTTTTTTGTAACCTCAGCATCAGTTCCTCAATGTGTGATGTGTTCCATCTGTGGATGGTTCTGGTACTGTAGTATTTTTTGTTAAGTATAGTACTGGTGTATTTTGTTATTTGTGTTTCTGGAATAGAGGGAATAATATTGACCCAATGTAAATGTTGGCGGTTTATTGTAATCTCACATTGGGTCCTCAGTGTTTGCGGTCTTCTAGCTATTGTGGTACATTCGTTGTTGTATTTCTTTTGTTATGAATGGTACATTGTTTTTTATTATAATTGTTGTTGTATATTTTGTCATAAGACAGCAATGTAAAAAATTGTTATCATTGAGTTACATTGCTGGCACTCTTCTTTGGGAGAGAAAAAAATCGAATAAAGTAAGAGTGCGCAATATTTGGTTTGCTTTATTTGTCTGAATATTAATGAAAGTTAAGATACTATAATAGATAAAATAAATTGATTTAACCTAATTTTAGTATGTAGAGTTAAACAATTTAATTGATCTGAATTCACATAATTAATTTTAGCATACTGAACCTAAAAAGAATTTGTAATTTGTACTCAAAATAGTTAAGCTAAAATACACATAATTAATTAATTTAAAATGACTAAAAAACAATTTAGTAAAAACAACGTACAAAATATAAATACAGTCAACTTATAAAATATATCTGGATTTAGATGAATTTATTTCGTGCAACCACTTACCATAATAAAATTGGGTAAATTCAACATAACATTTTTTTCAGTGTGGGGACAGATCAGAGGGAGAAGACAGGGGCAGATCTGTAGGAGAAGATGGGGACAGATCAGAGGGAGAAAACGGGGACAGATGCATGGAAGAAGACAGGGACATATCAAAGGGAGAAGACGGGGACATATCAGAGGGAGAAGACAGGGACACATCAGAGGGAAAAGACGGGGACAGATCCGTGAAAGAAGACGGGACATATCAGAGGGAGAAGATGGGGACATATCAGAGGGAAAAGACAGGGACATATCAGAGGGAAAAGATGGGGACATATCAGAGGGAAAAGACAGTGACAGATCAAAGGGAGAAGACGGGGACAGATCAAAGGGAGAAGACGGGGACTAATCACAGGGAAAAGACGGGGACAGATCCGTGGGAGAAGACAAGGACAGATCAGAGGGAGAAGACCGGGACAGATCAAAGGACCAACACACAGAGACTTTGATTCCTAATAATTAAACTGAAATAAGAAATCTGTCTTCCAGGAGATGACGGGGACAGATCCGTCTGGAGAAGACAGGGACAGATCAGAGGACCAACCCGATATCATGAAGACAGACACAGATCCTTTTATTCGTCCTTATTTCTTGTTGGAGAACAGAAGAACTCAGTTTTGTTTTTATTTGTCTGTTTGCATCTGTTTTCAAACCCGAGCACCTTATTTAAGTTTTGTTGCATGAATGTTTTATTTTGAAAGAGTGTAAAACAACTTCCTAATAAAACAGGTTGAACTATCTGAGGTTTATTCATAAAGTGTGTGTGCGTGTGCTTGTGTGTGTGTGTGTGTCAAAAAAAACAATGATTCCGTTTGAAATATATTTTCATCCACAAATTAATTTTAGTCTTCAAAGCCTCGTAGTAACTCATAGTATAGTATGTCAAAATATTCATAAAAGTCATAGTATAGTATGTCGAAATATTCCTAAAAAGACATAGTATAGTATGTCAAAAAAAGTCATTAAAAAGTCATAGTATAACGTGTCGAAAATTCATAAAAGTCATAGTTTAGTATGACAAAAATTCATAATATGTCATTAAAAGTCAGAGTTTACTATAACAAAAAAATAATAAAAAGTCATATTAGAGTATGTCAAAATATTTATAAAAAGTCGTAGTTTAGGATAGTATGTCAACAAAAACATAAAAAGTCATAGTATAATATGTCGAAATATTCCTAAAAAGTCGTAGTATAGTATGTCGTAACAAGTCCAGATTTATAGTTCTTGTTGTAAGACAAGAAGACTCTAAAGTCCTCTGGAGAATGCGGGCATTGATCCCGCTACCTCTCGCATGCTAAGCAAGCGCTCTACCATTTGAGCTAATTCCCCCTTTTCGAAAAGTGTCATAGTATGTTCAAAAAATTCATAAAAGTCATAGTATAGTATGACAAAAATTAATTAAATGTCATTAAAAAGTCATAGTATAGTATGTCGAAAAATTCATAAAAAATCATACTATAATATGTCGAAATATTTATAAAAAGTCATAGTATAGTATGACAAAAAAATCATGAGTCATAGTTTAGTATGACAAAAAATCATAAAAGTCATAGTATAACGTGTCGAAAATTCATAAAAGTCATAGTTTAGTATGTCAAAAAATTCATAAAAGTCATAGTATAATATGACAAATATTCAAAAAAAGTCATACTATGATATGACAAATATTCAAAAAAAGTCATAGTATAACATGTCAAAAATTCATAAAGTCATACTATAGTAAGACAAATATTCATAAAATGTCATAAAAAGTCAGAGTAGTGTCAAAAATTCATAAAAAGTCGTAGTATAACATGTCAAAAATTCATAAAATGTCATAAAAAGTCAGAGTTTAGTATAACAAAAAAATCATAAAAGTCATAGGATAGTATGTCAACAAACACATAAAAAGTCATAGTATAGTAAGACAAAAAAATCATGAAAGTCAGAGTTTAGTAAGACAAAAAATTCATAAAAGTCATAGTATAATATGTCAAAATATTCATAAAAAGTCATAGTATAGTATGTCAAATTCAAAAAAAAAGTCATAGTATGACAAAATATTCATAAAAAGTCGTAGTATAGTATGTCGTAACAAGTCCAAATTTAAAGTTCTTGTTGTAAAACAAGAAGAATCTAAAGTCCTCTGGAGAATGCGGGCATTGATCCCGCTACCTCTCGCATGCTAAGCAAGCACTCTACCATTTGAGCTAATTCCCCCTTTTGAGAAAGTGTCATAGTATGTTGAAAAAATTCATAAAAGTCATAGTATATTATGACAAAAAATCATAAAAGTCATAGTATAATATGACAAATATTCAAAAAAGTCATGGTCAACATTGTGGAAAGATCTACAATATGTTCAACTTAGTCTAAATATGGAGCTCCTTCAAGTTAACATTAAGTACATGCCACCACCAACATACTGTTTTCAGTCAAACAGCCAAGAATATTTTACCCGTTAGCCTAGATGTGAACAGTGTTTAGGTTGATTTTTTTTATTTCACCAGTACTCTGGCTTAAAACCAGGTTCCACCGAGACTTGAACTCAGATCACTGGATTCAAAGTCCAAAGTGCTCACCATTACACCATAGAACCACTGCTCTGAAAGGCAACATTGGTTTGCCAGGCAGCTTCTTCCATAATATCAACACTTATGCTATTGAAGGCACACAACAATTACTGGCTAACTTAAGTCATTTAGTAAGCTAAGCATTACATTTGATGTATCAGTCAGGATGGCTGATCGGTCCAAGGTGCTGCGTTCAGGTAGCAGTCTCCGTTGGATGTGTGGGTTCAAATCCCACTTCTGACAACTAGTTTTTTCATCTGGAACTAATGTCTGAGACATGAAATTGGTAATAAAGAACTTAGCAGTTCTTTGTATTTAAGAGGACATGAAGTTGGGAAAGAAACACAATTGCAAGTTGAGTGTTTCTTGAGCATCTTTATTGTCAACACATGTAAAGTTACCATGTGTTTGTACACAGTAGACATATCTACTGCTGTATTCACTGTCTGTGGCAAGTCCCACATCCTCTGAACGCTTAGCTAACTAAATGACTTAAGTTGGCCTGTAATTTTTGCTTTTTAATCTGCGTTGTGATTGTTGTTTGCCTTTAATATCGCACATGTGGATATTATTAAAGAAACTGCCAAGCAGACCCTTGCAACAATTTTAAAGGTTCCATGGTGTAATGGTTAGCACTCTGGACTCTGAATCCAGTTCAAATGTCAGTGGAACCGGTTTTAAGTTGCATGTATGCATTGTCTTAAGGTAAGTGTAATGTCTTGTTTGTGTTGTAGTATCTATAGAGATTTGTGGTGTAGTATGGATCCATTGTCCTGTCCTTTATGTATTATGAAACTTATTGCCGCCTGTCTTGGCAGGACTCCCTGGAAGAAGAGTTACTTTAGCTCAATGGAATTGTTCCTGGTTAAATAAAGGTTAAAAAAAAAAAAAAAATGAATCCGTAATCTGTCCAAACATTCCTCTCTTCATCACCGACATACTGGAGTCGGCCATGTTTAATTGGATGCTCTCCAGTTATTGTTGTTTGATAGATTAACATTATATTTTCCTACTTTGGGGACTTTTCATTTCATATTCTTTGTCTGACATTTTCTTTTCCCTGTTTGTATTTTCTGTGACTGCATGTGGTTTTAAATCTGTTGGAGTTTCTTCAGACTAAAGCAAAGACACTGATGATGTCATCCAAAAGAAACATAAAGGACAGCGACCTGTTTCCAGAGGACACTAAAGAATGACGGAGCAGCAGGAAACGGAGCAGCTCAAATAGCAAACAGCTGATTTATTCATCTGACTCGTAGAATAACGCCAATGATTGACTTGTTTTAAATGTCTGGGAATGTGGAACAGCTCCATGCTGACTACCTGAAATAAAACAAGGCCACATGCTGATTATTGGGGACTTGATTTGATGGATTTATTCTTCCTGTTGTGTCTCTGTTTAAACTCCTAATTTAAAGGTAAAGTCAGCGTCCACTAAAGGTTGTGTTGTTGCTGCTGACAGACTCAGATCATTATTCTAAGTGTGTGACAACATTATGGGATGGATCCCTACAGAGATAGACCTTTTAGTTAAAGAGGAACATCCCTTTAGTTTAGATCCTTTAGTTTCCAACCAGACCAGAGTGGTGATTGTAGGAACAGTGGAAAGATTAACCAAGACGGCTTTTCATATATATATATATATATATATATATATATATATATATTATTTTCTATTGACTATAGTTGTGTTTGTTATTAACAGAAATCAACCTGTCAACATTTCTATTCGTCATAAAGTTCCGACGTTAAGTTTTTTACCGCCAGTTCTAAATGGAGCTGAACACGGAGGAGGATTCCTCCCTAACGGCCGCTCTGCTCTGCTCCGTGCCCCGCTGTCCGGTAATAGTTAAAGCAGATAAAAACCTAAAGAACACTCAAAAGCGTCAAGATGAAACTTACTTAAGAAGCGTCTTCATTCACGTTCAAGAGAAGCCCTGTTTCCAGCCAGACTATGAATTGATTCATGAAATCCTTGTTATTAATATGTAGCCAGTCCCATATGGTCTAGCGGTTGGGATTCCTGGTTTTCACCCAGGTAGCCCGGGTTCAACTCCCGGTATGTGAATAGGTATTTAGCCGATGAAGGTCTGCAGAAAGATCTGTACGATCTCTGACTTTGCCCTGTATTAAACAGAGCTGTAGTTAGGAAATCTAAGTTATATGTGTTTCATGATCGTACTTTTGTTTTTGAATGGTAGATGAACAACTGTGCTTGAATTTCTAATCAAAAAACATGAACTTTCCCATTTTGACAAACTGTTTTGATCACTTGAGGTATTTCATTGAAGTCTTTGGTCTTGGACAGTTACCTTGCAATCTAAAACTGTATATCCTATTGTCTCTGGAACAATAGTTGGCAGTTGGAGGAGTAATGGCTCTTTACAGTGAATATGCAAAAGAAGATGTTCACAAGTTCAGTCCAGGTAAATGCTCAGCCCATATTCACACAGACCTAAACCTACTCATTGGTTACAATGTTCTAAAATCAACAATGCCAGAGAAAAATGACAAAGAGTGATAACATTTTTTAGTATGTAAGTATTGGCTTTTCCCTTGCAGACGTTTTGTTCCAATAACATTAACAAGCATACCGTTAGTTACGTTCCTTGTGTTTGTCACGATTTGGGGAAGTGCTATTTGCAGGTAGTGTGGCCGAGCGGTCTAAGGCGCTGGATTAAGGCTCCAGTCTCTCTGGAGGCGTGGGTTCAAATCCCACCATTGCCATTTGCTGAAATGTTACGTACATTGGCACACTCCTTGCTGAGGATTGTCTAAATTTGACTTTCCAGCACCTTGGAGTAGAGTTTACCAAGGAGGCTGAGCAGTGTGATACTCCTGTAATGAGCAGATTCCATTCTTCTTGAAGAGGGGAACCACCACCCTGGTCTGCCACTCCTTAGGCACTGCCACAGACCTCCACGCAATGTTGAAGAGGTGTGTCAACCAAGACAGCCTCTCCTTACAATATTTCTCAACAAATTTAATCAATCCCTGGGGCTTTGCCACTGTGGAGTTCTTTAAACAGTAAAACTAAGGATATTTTTACTACTGTAAAACTAAGTTACAGTAAGGGTATTATACTGTAAAAAAAAATATGTACAATTATGATACTGTAATTAGGAAGTTACAGCACGTTGCCAGTAAGTTAACGCAAATTTACCAAAAAAAGTCTAACAGTGTTCAGACAAACATCACTGACTTTCATTCTTGTAAAAAACACAACTTCCTGGACTTTCTTTACAATATAGTCTGTACATGTCCCTTGCTTCCAAATTCCCATTTTTCATGGGCTGAATCTCAACTAGCACTGACTCTGCAGAGAGAGCCAATCAGAGCTGATCAGCAACAGCTGTGCTACCTGCATGCTGGTTTTTAACCTGGCATGTAGCACAGGAACCAGTTTCTCTTGGTGACTGGAGTGATGGGAGCTGTTTGGGCCTTTGTTGTTTGTGTGCTGACTGTTTGGATTAACAAAGGTTGTTACAGTTCTTCTGTTATGATGCTTGTATTCAAATATGTAGTGGAGTATAGCAAATGTAAAGAGTAGGGTAAATTACTCAATAACTGAAATGAAATTTAGCTGGAACAAGTTCATGATATGTGGTGTCAAACAGCAGAAACATTTGATTAACAGCAGTTGCATTGTCCTTAGGCTTGAGTTTGCCAGTTGGCGGCACAAATGAAAGACATGATGATGAGCTGCAGAGGAGAATGATTAGAGGTAAGAACGTTAGTGACAGAATCTTTCAAGAGCTACATACGGACACTAACTGAATTTCTTTTCTGCTACAGATGTGTCTCCCAATGATATCTCCATGAAGAGGGCCTTTACACTTCTCCAGTCAATGGAGTCCAAGTTGATTCAAGCTGCTAAAGGTGAGCAAGTTCTATGAAACCATATTGGGAAAATGTTGCCATTGTATTTACAGCTGAGGTTCTTTGTGGCACAATATAGTAAATTAAGGTTAAGATGTCTGGCTTTTGGAATGGGGATTCCAACCCATGTTTAAGCTATATTGAGTGGGCATACAGCTGGCTTCTCAAATTATTCAGACATTTATATATTTAAAGAATACAACAATTGGTGCTTACGGATCTCCGCCTATCACTCACACCGTATTGTCTAATATTGCAAGTGTCCAACAGTTAACCGAAAAATAACTTAAAATTAAACTGTTTTTATATTGTGTGGCTATTTGCTCTTAAAGGCAACAGAACAGCTAAGGTAGCTCTATAGAGAACGTGGAATTTCTCAAACCAAGTAAATACAGCACATGAACACAACTGCTGTGCTAGCTTAATCTCATTAGTCTGTAATGTTGTAAATTAACTCCACTGGACTAATTACCAATTAAATGTTTTGGGCAATCAAGTCTTACAAGGTAGTCTTAATACTTGCTTTACTTTTTAATAAAAAACAAAAACCTTAATGGTAAATTCTTTACAGTATTAACGTCATGGGTAGTTGGAACTTAACAATTTCCACATATTTTTCAGCACAACTGGAAACCAATGAAGTGGAAGCTGAGGCAGCTATTCACAAACTTGGCGATGTACAATTGGTCCGGAATGAACTCAAAAAGCTCAAAATCAGCCTGATTTCCAGAGAGCAGCCCGCCAACCAGACGTCTGTTCCTTCCACCAACCTGACGTTGAGCGATCACCCTGTTCTCCTGACGTCTGTTTGCTCCTCCAACGTGACGTTGGGCGATCAGCCCGCCAACCAGACTTGTATTCCCTCCACCAACCTGACGTTGAGCGATCACCCTGTTCTCCTGACGTCTGTGCCCTCTGCCAACCTGACGTTGGGCGATGAGTCTCAGTTTAAAGCTTGTTTTCCCCATGTCTTAGAATCAAATTTGACTAGGTTTCTTTATCAGAAATGAGTTTCTATAAAAAATAACATGGGTGTTTTCTCAATGATGCTTTTTGCAAGTAAAATTACTAATTTAACTGAATTATGGGGTTTAAATTCTTAGAATGTGGTATTCCTGGGTTAATTATGACCTGGTGGTGCAATGAGCACTATTATGCTTTACAGCAGCTGAGCACACATGAAGACCCACTAAAAAACCTGCACACATACACAGCCCCCCACAAAAAACCATACAAAAGGCAGCTGCAAACTACCTCAAGTAATGCAAACATTGTGCTTTGACGCATGGAAGTGCACACAGTACCATAGACCTGCAAAATATCACATTGTGCTCCGTATAAACTTGTGGGGCAATGGGTCATATATTGTACTTTTAAGCAGAGGCACACATCAGTCCCTCCAGAATTTGGTCTTTTGGGCAAGTAATGCAGCCCCAAAATGCCTTATTTCTATGGGAGCTTTTGTAAAAAAAAAAAAGAAAATTATCTTGCAATATCTTAAGTCCTTAAAAATTAAAAGGACATGTTTGAGCTAAAGAGAATTTATGCTAAGCTAAATTTTCCTAGTAACTTTACCAAAAAGTCTCAGGATGCTGCGATTGTTGGTATAAAATGGCTGGAAGATGTAAGACAATTTATTGAATGACTCAAATTTCAACATGTGGCTTGTTATATTAATTCCTCATCTGGCCTCGGGCACATTCCTATGGTTTGCTAAAGTATTTGTTAGACTTCAACGTATCATTGCACTTACATGAGCATAGCTGTTTTCAGTTTAGGTCATCCTGTATGTCACAGCTTCAGTTTTTCCTGCATCCACCATTGTGTCACATACTGAGACAAAGTCTGGCACATGGGACTGCTGGGATTAGTTGAAGTCGTGGGAGACTCCGGTTATTGGTCAAATTTAAGCAGAGATGGCAAAAGTACTCACTTTCCGTACTTCAGTAGAAGTACAGATATGTGTTAAAGAATACTCCGGTAAAAGAGGAAGTACTGATTAAACCTCTTTACTCAACTAAAAGTAACAAAGTACAGGCTTGGAAATTAAAGTGTAAAAGTAGCCTTGCGAATTCTTTATGCAAAGCTACCTGGAGCACTCAAATGTTACTAGAGAGCACGCTGAGGAACTTCAGTGGACATGGAGGACATGTCTTTATATGTCAAAGGCTACATTTTAAATGGATGTCTGCCAATAGGCCTAAAACATACCATATATGATTATTATGACAGAGACTGGGACTTCAGGTTAATAAGATTCTGACTTATTAGCAAGATATGAATTCAGTTGTGATTCTGTGAGAATTCACAGATCCAATTTTTATTTTTAATCTTTCCCCCTAACATAAAAATGAATCTACATTTATGTATGTGCTCAAATATGACTTCTGGAAATAAAATAAAGGATTAAAATATGAATGACTAAACAGACATTATTGAAGAAGTTCCCCAGCACATTGGCCAGGAGTCCTTCTTGATGCCTACTGTCTCAAACATCTCTCTCAGATAAGGCCGAGGATGATGGGAATGTCTTGCTGTTTCTTCATTTTCAATCATGTCGTCCTCCATACTACTATGTGCTAACGTTAGCGCCCTCCATACTACTATGTGCTAACGTTAGCGCCATCCATACTACTATGTGCTAACGTTAGCGCCATCAAGCCTCAATGATTTGCTGTGAATTAATGCAGAATGCTGAATCTGTTGAGTTGTCTTAGTCGTGCGTCAAATGCAACGTACAGTAGATATATTCCCATCCATTTAGATTGAATATGGTACTGACGACGTAAACAATAATAAGGATAACTCCAGAGAAATGATGTGAAAGTTGAGGACTAGATTAGGACTGGATTGAAACTGATTCTGGTTCCCAACTTGGCCCCAGGTGTGTCTGTTAAAACACAGACGGAGACAACTTCTCTCTACCCAAGTTTCCATCCACTTGTCAACTGAACTACAGTATCTGGAGTTCAGTAAAACAAAACTCATGCGAATAAAGCTGGTGAAAGTGTTGATTAATATCAACGTGCAACCCAGCTAACAGGTGAAGAACACACCAAAACCACTAGCTAACTTACTTTAAATGTGAAGAACTATAGACCAGTAACAGGCTTAAGTGAACTGACAACATGAGTTATACGACTTACAGTTCTCAAAGACGCACACACAATCTCAGCTGGTTATCCTCCGGACAGCTTGTCTCCTTTTCTTTTCTCTCACTTTTTTCTCCGTGTGGCGCGCGCACCCGCTCGCGGTGTGTGGCGCGTGTCCGCGCTATTGTCCGACGTGACGTCTTGTAAAAACTAAAGTAACAAGCCAATTTTTAAAATGTAAGGAGTAGAAAGTACCGATATTTGTGTTAAAATGTAAGGAGTAGAAGTAAAAAGTCGCCTCAAAAATAAGTAGTAAAGTAAAGTAAAAATATAAGAAAAATCTACTTGAGTACAGTAACGAAGTATTTGTACTTCGTTACTTCCCATCTCTGTTGAGGAGTCACCTGGTTGTTAATGTAAATTGAAGAAGCTCCACATTTGACAGTATTGACTGGAAGTGATAGGCTTTGAGTTACATGGGGGATACACACTTTGCATTCAGTCTCGTAATCACCATAAAAATTAGGTATCACTGAAATTTGAACTTGTGTTGCTGCAGTCAGAGTATACAGTGCTCACCCTGAATGGGCCAGTATAGTGCATCAGAACTGCTTGTTGAATGGTCTATTAGCTTTGGAACCCCCCTTTCCCCACAGCTTTCAATTGTCAGATATGGGTGGGAGAGTGGGCACTGTGTCCAACCCTTTCTGTGTAAAAAAAACAACAACTAAAGTAGTCTCTTGGATGAGAGACAATACTTCTGCGGAGGACCTTTTTACCAAGTCCAGATGCCCTTCAAGGTTCAAGGAGTCTTCAAGGAGGCAATTTATTTTGTAGTAGCACATAACTTAAATAACACACAGGTTACACAAGACAACAGCCATACATCTAGAAACAAAATAAATTTGTACTACACGGAAGTCCACACCTCACATTGACTTATTAAAGAAGCCTATAGCAGCAGGGACAAAAGAGTTTTTGTTTCTGTTTGTCCTGCATTTAGGCTTTAGACTGAATCTGCGGCCAGACGGCAACAAGATGAAGCAGCTGTTCAGGGGGGGACTCGGGTCGGCCAGGACTTATTGGGCCTTCTTGAGGGACCTTGTCTCATAGACAGAGTTTAAGTCAGTCAGAGGGTTGTGAGAAATCTTGCCACACACCTTAACTATATATTGCAGCCTGTTCTTGTTTTTAAGCATTGGGGCAACGTTAATAAAAACTGACAGCTCCTGACTAAAATCATAAATATTAAAACATTTATAAAATTTTTTTGAGAGGGCAAGGTGTGACATGCCATTGAGGGGGATCAGACACTTCTTAGGTTGCATCCCCATCAACGCTTTCACACCCTCCCATGCAAGACGTGAGTGGCCTGTGCTCAGCATGTTCTCAACTTTGTCCTTATATTGAAGTTTTGCAAGCTTAAGTTCCTTTTCAGCTTGTTTTTCAAGTACTCTATATTTCGTTGATTAATTATGCTTTTGACAGATTTGGAGACCTATGGTTTATTATTTGTACATATGGAGATGGATTTACGAGGGATGACTAAGTCCTCACAGAAGGGGATGTATGCAGAAACAGTCTCTTTGAGCTCATCAATGTCCTTATATTTGTTTTTGAATAGATCCCAGTCAGTGCAGCAGTAGCATTCCTGGAGACACTGGATTGATTCCTCTGACCAAACCGGAACTAACTTTCGTTTCGGCTTGTTTCTCTTCAGGGCTGGTTTGTTAGACGGAACCAAATAAACAGAGTTGTGTTCAGACATGTCGAGTGGAGCTCTGCTGTAGGATTTATTGACGGATCCATAACAGATTGCCACCCTGGTGACTTTCTTCCATGTCTCCATGTCTTCATATATTTGGGCTGACAGTTGAGAAACCTTCCCTTGTTAATTATGACATGGATGACTGAGAACCTACTATTTCATGACATTTTTAATTTACTTTAATTATAATTTTTGAGACAGGTCCTACTGAACATCTGTGACATCTGTCAGAATGGCTGAGCGGTCCAAGGCGCTGCGTTCAGGTCGCAGTCTCCACTGGAGGCGTGGGTTCAAATCCCACTTCTGACAACTAGTGTTTTCATCTGGAAGTAATGTCTGAGACATGATATTGGGAATATAAAACTAAGAAGTTCTTTGTATTCAAGCTGACATGAATGTGCGCAAGAAATGCAGTTGCAAGTAAAGCTTTGTGTTAGCATCTTTATTGTCAACACATGTAAAGTTACCATGTGTTTGAACACAGTAGACATATCTACAGCTCACTGTCTGTGGCAAGTCCTTCAAAACCTGTTCTTGACTTGCTTTTTCCCACATCCTCTTTGTTGTGATTGTTGTGTGCCTTCTATAGCACACACGTGGCTATTATGAAAGAAACTGTCTAGCTAACCCTTGCACCACTTCTGAAGGTTCCATGGTGTAATGGTTAGCACTCTGGACTCTGAATCCAGCAATCTGAGTTCAAATCTCGGTGGGACCTGTTTTTAAGTTGCATGTATGCATTAGTCTTGTTTGTGTTATAGTATGGAACCATTTTCCTGTCTTTTATGTATTATGAAACTTTTTCAGATTATTATTCTAAGTGTGTGACAACATTATGGGATGGATCCCTACAGAGATAGACCTTTTAGTTAAAGAGGAACATCCTTTTAGTTTAGATCCTTTAGTTTCCAACCAGACCAGAGTGGTGATTGGAGGAACAGTGGAAAGATGAACCAAGACGGATTTTCACATATATATATTTCTTTTTCTATTGACTATAGTTGTGTTTGTTATTAACAGAAATCAACCTGTCAACATTTCTATTCGTCATAAAGTTCCGACATTAAGTTTTTTACCGCCAGTTCAAAATGGAGCTGAACACGGAGGAGGATTCCTCCCTAACGGCCGCTCTGCTCTGCTCCGTGGCCCCGCTGTCCGGTAATAGTTAAAGCAGATAAAAACCTAAAGAACACTCAAAAGCGTCAAGATGAAACTTACTTAAGAAGCTTCTTCTTCCATGTTCAAGAGAAGGCCTGTTTCCAGCCAGACTATGAATTGATTCATGAAATCCCTGTTATGATTATGTAATCAGTTCTTAAAGACTTCTAATAGTAAGGAAAACCCTGGTTTTCACCCAGGTGGCCCTGGTTCAACTCCCGGTATGGGAATTGGTATTTAGCTGGTGAAGGTCTGCAGAAAGATCTATATGATCTCTGACATTAGTCCTGTGTTAAATCAGAGCTGTAGTTACGTTAGACTTTGCTGTATTTCTACAGTTACCGTAAAATACCACAATTTTCTTTTCCGGTTCATTACTGTAATAAACATTGCATTGTGGGTATTACCATTTCATTTACAGTGATTTACTGTATATTTCGAATTTGCGGTACACTGTTAGACTTTACTGTATTTCTACAGTTACCACAAAATGCCCAGTAAAATACCATAATTTTCTTTTCCGGTTCATTACTGTAATATGCATTGGATTATGGGTAGTAACATTTAATTAACAATGATTTACTGTATTTTTTGAATTTGTGGTAGTCTGCTGTAAAACAACAGCAGTATTGCTACTGTAGTTGAATAAGACAGACTTAAATATAATTGTTAGTTCATGTTATAGAAGCGTAGATATTAAATAAAATAAAATATATCTATAAAATTAAATTATTTCATTTTATAGAGATATTTTACATTTTATGTATTATGCTTTTAGCTGTGAAGGTCATTTAAAAATGGTACATGCTTTTAGCAGTGTAAATAACTTTTTGAGAGTTGTAGAGACAAACAAGAAAGGGATTATGGATATAAATGCTTGACCGCCATATTTGACCTCTGACCTCACGACTTCAAAAGAATAGCGGGTAGAGACTTCAAAGGTGTTGAAAGAAGTAGCGGCTCGAGACGTCAAAGGAGGACCGGTTTGGTCCGTGCGCAGCAGAGTCCGGTCACACACACACTACTCATAGAGAGCTGTAGAAGCGTTAAGGTAAGATCAATCTTTGCTAATTCTGTGACATTAAAATCTCTGATAAACCTTCGCAAGCGGCGACGTTAGCTTACCGACCTGTGTCATAGCTAGGCTAGAGCAAGCTGTTAACTAGCTCCCCCCCCGAAGGAAAACTTAGTCTCGCTCCAACCATAGACCGTTAATATGAATGGACAGAGCATGTGTGACGTCACCCATTGGTTTGTGGAGATCAGAAATGAGTCGTCGAGTTTGCGTTTATGGGCGCAGCCATCTTGGTTGCGGATGTGACGATTTTAGAGAAGAGGGCGGAGTGAGAGAGGAGCCACAGACCAGTGGGCGGGATATACAGTCTATGGGCGGGATCTGACTGACGTTAGCTGAGAGTTAGCAACGCTGGTCTACCGTTACTCTAGCTAACCACTTTCACTGGCAATGTGGTTGCAACTGCTGAATAATTCAAGGTAAGATTTAGCTTCACTAGGTTTTAAGTATATCTTTGTCCCAAATAGTCTATGGTTATATAACATATAAGAGTCACATTGCAAAGTAAATGTATCTGAAGTTACCATGTAAATTGTCTGTAACGTTAGCTTGCCGCTTAGCTAGCTATGGTAAAACATGCTAACGTTAATTTTTTTAATCAAAGTTTATTTGTCGTAGTTTAAACATAGTGTCAGCAAAACGCAAAACGGCGATTATCAATGCTTATCATTATGTAACGCTATTACCACATGTATAACCAAGTTTCTTATAACGTTTGGCTAACTGTAAAACCATAATGCACCAATAATGTGCTACTGTTTGCCCTGTCAGTCTATAGTTGGGGCATTTAACCTTGACATGCTGTTGAGAGCTAATGTTAGCAGAAATAAGCTTATTTAACTAAGTTACAGTTACACTAAAGAACAATGGACTGTTGTTGATTCATGTGTATTCTCCTGGATAATTAATGAAGTACAGCTACATGCTAGTGTGCATAGATATTTAACTATGAGGGGCTCAAATGGAAATTGATGATTCTTTCATTCTTTTAGAAATAAGAGTGCTGAGAGCCACGATGGCATGTTCACCCCCCAAATGCCCCAGAAATAAGCAATAGTTTTAGTTAATTTCTTTTACTATATATTTATAACATTAAACTTTAATCAGACTTTTTTACAACTAAGCCAAGGTAATAAAGCATTTTCAAATAGTGTGTAATTAAGAGTGCTGTCATTTAACCTTTTTCTCTATAGCTTAAAATATTTGCTTGGCTGGTCTGTGGTGGAAGAGACTTCTCCCTTTCTTTTACCAGCCCCTACAAGGAAGAGCTGTCCCGGACGTCCTCCTTATTCACTGTGGCGGGAATGACCTGGGAGATGTCAAGGGCGTCAACCTTGTTGCAGGGATGGAGGAGGACCTGCAGCACCTCCACCTGCAGTATCCAGGCATGATAGCACAAGTGCTGTAAGAGTTAAATGTTAAGCTGTATTTTTATATTGTGATTTGTAATGTCAACCATTTCTACTGTAATTACCAGTGTGACAGAGATTCAACGACCTCTTTATTATGCAGACATGTCTTGTGACAGTTAAGTTTGCCTTTACCTTAACCCACAGCAGTGTTTTATGTGTGGAATTTACTCTTGTAAAGGTGAACTACATTATTTAATTCATATATTTTTAAAAATCTTTAGTGTTTGGTTATGTATTTTTTTTAAGTTGATGCCCATTTCAATGTGAAATAAAGGTCCTTCTAAAGCTACATTTGTTGTTTTTCTGAAGTAACTATAATAGGAACATCCAGCATTGTAGTCATACAAGAAGACATTGGTAATTTATAGAATTTGTAATTGATAAAAAGTGTCTTTCTATTTGGCTTTAATACACATAAATGTTACCATACTTGCTTTTCTTGTGTATTTTGAACATTTTTAGTAGATAATTGAAAGTGCCCTAGGTGCTGTTTAATCTGTGCAGGGCTATTGTAAAATCATAGCGTATGATCACAAATTGCAAAGGAGAATTAAACAACTTATTAAATGTCAGTAACTAATGATTAAATCAAATGTATCAGGTACATTTGATTAATCATTAGTTACTGACATTTTTAAAGTATGAAAACTAAAACCATACAAGGACATGCAATGTAAATATTTAATTCTAACAGTACATAAATACATAAAATATACAAGACCCTTATGTGAAATTACCAAACATACTTTCACCTGTGACTGCTAGAGTATATTCATTATTTTATTCCAGTTTAATATTTATAAAAGTTTTAATCCACAAAACTACTTAATGTTACTACTATCACCTCTCAAACTACAGCAGAAACTAAGTCAACCACAAGAATTGAACCTTGAAGTGCCAAAGTTGGTCTGTCCTTTCAGCAAAAGAAGCTGAACCAAAAATGATTTTCTGGCATTTTTACAATCAGAACACATTTGAGAACTTTGGATGTGGTCAACGCTGTCTGGTTTCAACATCCAGATGAAATGGCACCAAATACGCCGCTCTACACAACAGGTCTTCCTTCTGGAGGCTCTATACAACAGGTCTTCCTTCTGGAGGCTCTGCTCATTCAGTTTTCAGTGTGGATACCTTTGTAGTTCCAGTAAAAGACATACATGTAGTTATGGCATGGTAGATCACAATTAATTATATTAATATATGAGCTAATTTATGAGACACACACTAAATTATTTATTTAAATTAATAATACCTGCTTGTCTCTAAAAAACTGATCTTCCTCAAAGTGTGAACTGCAGACGTGACTTTTCGTGGTTCCATTTGCTGGTCTCTCTCTCCTCATGTTCACCAACCATTGCTTCAGCCTGGCCTCATCAAAACGAAGTCTGTTTGGAAATAAATTCATGTTGTGCATTTAGAACTCACATCCCAAAGGTGTATATACTATCAATTTACACTAACAAGGCACCACATCTGCTGTATGCATCTGTAATGAAAATGATTGAAATGTATATTTAATAGATTAATATAATGTCATACCCCAACGTAACTTTACAATAATGTCTAATTGTTTCATGTGCGCCATTTTATCGCTAACATTCGACTGTAACATTAAATATATTTTAATACGTTTATACATAGACTGCATGCGTTTATACGGTCTGCATGGCCGTATAAGTTAGCCCGCTAGCTTGCTTAGCAAGGTGCAACCTAGAAGCTAGCTAACTGATATTAATTGAGATGCTAACGTTGGCTAACGAAAAACTGTATTAAAACAAAATATAATTTTACTTACCGGAAAAACTGAACTGCCGATTCTTTTGAGTGTCTTGCCGTGCAACCCAACGCTGAACAAGACATTATTATCCGACCAAAGTGTCACAGCCACAGCGATGAAACGTGGCCAACCCCCAAAATGAAGTTCACGTGCCGTGGACAAGCTTTGCTAACACTCTGTCATGATTGACAGGCCGAGAACTGTCAATCACATCATAGCCACGCCCTAAAACCCCCCCGGCTTTATCACCGATTTTAAAATCAACAAGACCGTAATTTCAAAAATGAACATCATTCTGTATTGCAGAATACTTAGAACTAGTGATCGAGACCATGAACTCATTATGAAGATGTTTACTGAGGTAATAAATCAAGTGAGAAGTGGCTCATTTCTCCATAGACTTCCATTGAAGCCAACCTCTTTTGCAACCACACGTAATATCCCTCTGTGTCAGAGCCCTCACTTTGGTCACATGCCCTCTCTCCAAACTCCCAAAACTCCTCTGCCTCTCCCTCTTCCTGCTACATCCCCTGAAGATTTTCAGATTTGTTCGACATCACTGAATAAGAGAAGAGACATGGACATGCCAGGAATTGAACCCAGGTCTTCATACATGCAAAGCATGCGCTCTACCACTGAGCTACATCCCCTCAACATTTTCTTTACTTTTTTGTGAGATTACTGAATAAGAGAAAAGACCTGGGTGAAATATGTAATGTTAATGTTGTATATGGTTTCAAAAAGTGGTGCTATACCTGTTTGCAGTGTTCATAACCTATTCAATTGGATTAGTAATACCAGACACACGCAAAGTGCAAATTGTAGTTCACTGCCTGTGTCTGTGGATCCTCGTGGAGGCAGCTTGATTGATTGATCTTGATTCCCACCATAGGATTTGGCCTGTATTGCACATTGCCTTCACCCCACGCAATGTATTGCCATTGTCAAGCACATTGCCACCCTGGTGACTTTCTTCCATGTCTCCATGTCTCCATATATTTGGGCTGACAGTTGAGAAACCTTCCCTTGTTAACTATGACATGGATGACTGAGAACCTACTATATCATGACATGTTTTATTTACAATATTATAATTTTTGAGACAGGTCCTACTGAATATTGGTTGGATCAGTCAGGATGGACGAGCGGTCCAAGGCACGGCGTTGAGGTCGCAAACTGGAGGCGTGGGTTCAAATCCGACTTCTGACCACTAGTGTTTTCATCTGAAACTAATGTATGAGAGATGATATTGGGAATAAAGAGCAGTTCCTTGTATTTAAGAGGACATGAATGAGCGCAAGAAATGCAATTGCAAGTAAAGCTTTTTTGTGAGCTTTTTTATTGTCAACAGGGGCCTGTTGCACGAAATCAAGATCAAGATATCCAGGATAAGTGAAAAAGCGCAGCTTGACTTAGTGTGCTCATCGCGGCTTAAAGCCCATGTTGCAGGTTAACCACCACTGTTGATTATAGAGGACAATAATCACTCAAGATATGTATGTCATTTTTTAAAATGTCTCCAAATAGTGTTAAGTCATTTTTTGGTCATTTTTGGTATTCACGGGTTTATTAAGTCAATTCGGCGATGACATCATATTGGGGAGCGAAGTCTCAACCTGGCACTAGAACTATGGTGACTGACTGGGATGAGGAAGAGGAGGAAAGGCCATCAGCCAGCTGTGACATTTCAGACAGGATCAGGGTCCTCCCCAACCAGCACCAGTATTTTAATTGTTTATGTTATGAACCCTGACCTCAGAACGTTTTATTACAGTAATAAAAGGTAATTTTGAGTGGAGTTAACCCCTTCAAAGGGAGGGAGCGTAATACGTAGTCGTAGCCAGGGTAACATACATGCTGCTCAGAAGATAAAGTTACTGCTGGTCAGCCTTCAATGTGGAGAGAAGATCAGAATATAACAACACAGCTGTCAGGGCATGAGGAGGAGGAAACAGCTTGGCTCTGAAACATGTTCACAACGAGGCAGAGTGAATACTCTGGTGTCTTTTAAGGTGACCACTCCGAGAAAAGGTTTTCCCACATTGTTCACACCAGTACGGCTTCTCTCCAGTGTGAATGCGCTGGTGAGTTTTAAGGTGACTACTATGTGAAAACGTTTTCCCACATTGTTCACAGCTGTGCGGCTTCTCTCCAGTGTGAATACGCTGGTGTCTTTTAAGGCTACAACTCTGAGAAAACGTTTTGTCACATTGTTCACAGCTGTACGGCTTCTCTCCAGTGTGAATGCGCTGGTGAGTTTTAAGGCTACCACTTCGAGAAAAGGTTTCCCCACATTGATCACAGCAGTACGGCTTCTCTCCAGTGTGAATGCGCTGGTGAGATTTAAGGTGACTACTATGAGAAAAGGTTTCCCCACATTGCTCACAGCTGTACGGCTTCTCTCCAGTGTGAATGCGCTGGTGTTTTTTAAGGCTATCACTACGAGAAAACGTTTTATCACACTGATCACAGCTGTAAGGCTTCTCTCCAGTGTGACTGCGTTGATGGGTTTTCAGGGCACTCTGTTGTGTGAAAGCTGCCCCACATTGATCACAGCTGTACGGTTTCTCTCCAGTGTGAACTCTCTGATGAATCTTTAAACATCCTGATGTTGTGAAGGATTTGTCACATTGTTGACAGCGGTGATGTTTGGGTCCCTCTCCTCCTCTCCGTTTCTATAGCACCATACAAACAGAGAGAGATAGTGAACAACCTTCTTTAGACCCTGGACTTGCTCTTACTCACAATTTAAATTTTTCATTTATGACGACATGAAGGTAAATGTGTGCCAATTGCAAACATGTTATTATGGAAGCAAATGTAATTTTCATAACTTTTATAAGTTCCCAAATATTCTAATTTCAGGCAAGTTGTAATGAAAGAACTGTAATGCTGTCATGAAACAGCGAGAGAAAGCGTGTCAGATGATGGCGGACCGCCTGAATGTGTAAGCAGCCTACAAATAGACATTTACTGACCACTGCTCTGAAAATTGTCATAATATTACCATTCAAGGCGTTAGGCCACTAATCGTTAGGGCTGTAATCTCCCAGTCGACTAGTCGATACGTTCTGGCTCGACCAACTTTCCAATTGGTCAATTTTTTGCCGTGTTAATTTCATCAGGTGGAAGCATATACCGTTATGGTCTATGGGTGGGTGGAAAGCACTAATTGCTAATGTGGGTGTTTTTTAGAGCACCCCTGTTTCATGGGTAACTGTCTTCAGAACACCCCCTTTTTCACTTTTTTTGGATTAGCCCGACCCACTGGGGACAGATTGAAGAAAGTACTAGAAAGCCTTGGTTTAGTGGTTTGCTGAATATTTATTTAATTGTGAGTGTTTAATTTACAGTCAGTCCTCCTCTACCATGTCGAAGACATTGGCAGTGTGGCAGCATTTTACAAAATTAGATAACAGAAAAACGTCAACTGCAAAGTTTGCAAGCAACAGTTTGCATATCGCAGCTGGACTACAAACATGACATATCACCTAGAAACGGTAAGCTAACTTGTCTGCGTTAGGTTACCCTGTCTGTTTGGAGTAGGCTATATGAACATATCAGAATTGGCATATTTTGTAGTCTAATAATTGTTTTGTAACTATCGGCACACCCACCCGCAACGACGGTAGCGTTCCCCGTACACACCCACACCACGCTGGATGTTAAGCCTCTATCATCCGAACGCAAAAATAATATCACAGAAGGAATTGTTGACTTTATTGCTCAGGATATAAGGCCCATTGCTGTTATGGAGGGCTGAGGTTATAAGAACTTGTTAATATACAGCGCCAGCACGCCACACCATCACACAAAATGTGAGGGACTTAATGAGAAGGTTTCAGAGTTAAAACAACACAGCGAGGCACTGAGCTTGACCACAGATATGTTTAAATATACATTAAAGTGGACGTGTCTTTTGTGTTTAAGAGTAAAAGCTTTAAATGAATAGTCTATTTGTGTCTGAGCCGCGAAGCCGAGCTACAATGTCCTTACCTAAGTACTGTCAGGGTCCTCATACTCTGAATTCTGACTGGCTAGTAGTCCTTACCTAAGTACTGTCAGGGCACTCACACTCTGCTTCTGACTGGCTAGTAGTCCTTACCTAAGTACTGTCATGGCCCTCATACTCTGCTTCTGACTGGCTAGTAGTCCTTACCAAAGTACTGTCAGGGCCCTCATACTCTGCTTCTGACTGGCTAGTAGTCCTTACCTAAGTACTGTCAGGGCCCTCATACTCTGCTTCTGACTGGCTAGTAGTCCTTACCTAAGCATGTGCGACTCCCAACAAAGATGGAACAGAAGTGAGATGTCTCACTCTGTAGTTAAAACAGAGAGCTCAACACACAGGGTGAAAAGAGGAGCTGCAGCAATGTGCAGTACAACACATATGTTGTTTTCTGATTGATCGAAATATGATGGGAGTATTTTCGTAGGCCCGGGATAGAAGCAACAACTGATTCTTGTGTCACCCTCTAATGCAGAGCCGGAGCTATTCCTTTGTTTGTGGTGGGGAATGGAAACCCCAAGCTATGTGGCAAGCAGGAAGGTGGGGGCCTCGCGCTGTTCATCAATAATAGATCGATAGATTTCTGGGACTCTTTAGTCTGGAGTACCCGTTCTTTCACTCACCTCTTCCTTCTTCGTCTTGCTCCCTCGCTCTTCTGAGTCTCCCGAGGCCTCCCTGACACCTTTCCTCTTGCCCTTCTTCTTCTCCTCCATCTCCTTGTGTGTCTGCAGGTACTCGGTGATAAGGTCCAGGTCCAGGTTGTCTTGTGGCTCCCATGTGTTATCCTCACTGGAAAGGTGAGTGCAGACAGAAGAGCATCTCTGTTCTCAGTAAACGTAATACAGCATGTTTTCTGCCACATGGCATTGTTTTGCAACACAGTAATACAACAGAGACCTTATTTATTGATACTGATTGATTTCAATGTTGAGCGATCCAACACCAAAAGATTCTTTTGTACCTTAAAATAATGTTTCCAAAACCGTTTCAGTGGTTCATTAACTCGTTGAAATGAGACATAAGAATAATGGTAATTGATTTACTTAGGACAATGCACATTAATCAACATTTCTGTAAATGCACCAGTGTTAGCCAATCGGCCATTTTTCAAATGTAGTCCTATTGAGCATGCATGCCTTTATGGTGGGAAGAAACTGGCGCACCCGGAGGAAACCCATGCAAACATGGGGAAAACAAACAAACTCCACACAGAAAGGCCCGGAACGACCAGGATTCAAACCAAGAACCTTCTTGCTGTGAGATATGCTGGATAGTAGCAGTAATGAACAATTCAGCTCCCAACCTGTAGGGGGAACGATAAGGAAAAGTGCTTTGGTGCCTACTGTAAAGGTGCTGGTTGACAAGTAGCTAATGCTAATGCTAATGTAATTCTTGGTGGGTAATGTAAGATTATGACACCGTTCAACACGCTAATTTATTTTTAGTATGATTGTTTTGACCACGGTTAACAACTCTGGGCTCACCCCAAAAATTTGGCAGTAACATTAACTGTATAGACGAATAATCTAATGGTAATTTAGCTAGCACACCCCTGTCTTCTGCCTCAGTCTCTACAAGGCTTCAGTCGGGATGAGAACTGACAAGAGCCCTGGGGACACATCCACAGTCAGCCCCCAGCAGCTAGCAACCATCCACTACCATTACAGCCCCGGCACTACAAGGACTAACACTAATAGTAATTTAAAGATGTGGTAGCAAGTCTTGTTCTTAGTCTTTCACACCCAAGTTGGAAATCACTGCAACCAGTTCTATTTGTTATAGTGCACCGAGCACCTGGTCCATACTCGGAATTCTTATCCGAATTTGCAGAGTTTTTTTCAAACTTAGTGCTAAAAACGAACAAAGTTCTTATTGTAGGGGATTTTAATATTCATGTGGACAATGAGAATGATAGCCTTAGTACTGCGTTTATCTTTCTTTTAGATTCTATTGGCTTCTATCAAAGTGTTCATAAACCGACTCACCGCTTTAACCACACCCTTGATCTTGTTGTGGTATATGATGTTGAAATTGAACATTGAATAGTGTTCCCACAGATTCCCTTTCTATCTGACCACTGTTTGATAACTTTTGAGTTTATACTGCTGAACTACACGCCATTAGGCAAAACCTTCTATGCTCTCATCCTACAGATGTGTATCTGATAGGGCTGTAGCCAAATTTAAGGATGTGATTCCATTAGCATTTAATTCATTACCAAGTCACAAAGTAACGGAGGACTCCTATGCTAATTTCAGTCCCTCCGATAATCGATAATTTTGTTGATAGTGCAGCAGGCTAGCTGCAAATGACACTCAACTCTGTTGCCCCTCTAAAAATGAAGATAATAAAACAAAGACGGTTAGCTCCATGGTATAACACTGAAACTCGTAAATTAAAGCAATTATCACGGAAACTTGAGAAGATTTGGCGTTCCACCAAATTGGAAAATTCTCGTTTTCATCTGGCAAGATAGTCTTAAAACGTACAGGAAGGCCCTCCATAATGCCAGAGCAGCGTACTACTCGTCATTGATAGAGGAAAAAACGAACAACCCCAGGTTTCTTTTCAGCACTGTAGCCAGGCTAACGGAAGGTCACAGCTCTACTGAGCCAAGTATTCCCTTAACTCTTAGTAGAACAACTTTATTAAATTCTTCAATGATAAAATTATTCCATTTCTCTCTAAGATTCTTGAGAAAGCAGTTGCCAAACAGCTATGTGACTTTCTGCATAACAACAGCTTGAGGATTTTAAGTCAGGATTTAGAGTTAATCATAGTACAGAGACGGCATTTGTGAAAATTACTAATGATCTCCTAATTGCATCAGACAAAGGACTTATCTCTCTACTTGTGTTATTAGATCTTAGCACTGCATTTGATACCATTGACCATCATGTCTTATTACAGAGATTGGAACATTTTATTGGCATTAAAGGGACTGCTCTAAGCTGGTTTAAGTCTTATTTATCAGATCGATCTCAGTTTGTTTATGTTAACGATGAATCCTTTGTGCACGCCAAAGTTAGTCATAGAGTCCCACAAGGATCTGTGCTCGGTCCAATCCTGTTCACTTTATATATGCTTCCTTTAGGCCATATTATCAGGAAGCACTCCATAAACTTTCATTGTTATGCAGATGATACTCAATTATATCTATCAATCAAGTCGGATGAAACTAATCAGTTAGCTAAACTTCAAATGTGCCTTCAGGATATTAAAACCTGGATGACCTGTAATTTTCTGATGTTAAACTCAGATAAAACTGAAGTTATTGCTCTGGGACCCAAGCACCTCCGTGACGCATTATCCAAAGAGATAGTTACTCTGGATGGCATCACCCTGGCCTCCAGCACCATTGTGAGGAGTATTGGAGTTATCTTTGATCAGGACATGTTCTTTAATTCCCACATAAAAAGAATTTCAAGGATCGCCTTTTTTCACCTACGTAATATTACAAAAATCAGGAATATCCTGTCTAAAAATGATGCAGAAAAACTAGTCCGGCCCGTTAGACACCGCCTACCAAGCGCCTGGGTCTGTCCGAGGTTTCTGCCTAAAAGGAAGTTTTTCCTCGCCACTGTCGCACTGTTGCTTGCTCTGTAGGAAATTACTAGAACTGTTGGGTCCTTGTAAATTCTGGAGTGTGGTCTAGACCTACTCTATCTGTAAAGTGTCTCAAGATAACTCTTGTTATGAATTGATACTTTAAATAAAATTGAATTGAATTGAATAGCATTTGATCTGGACGGGAAGGATACTCTGGGAGTTGGAAGGGCCGTGTTGCGACACAGGTTCATCGAGTTTTGTTACAGCTCTTATACACACACACATATACACATACATATATTATATTATATATAACACAATATACACACATATATATACACATATATATATACACACACACATTATATACACACACACTACACACATATTACACACACACACACACACACATATATACACACACACACACACACACATATATACACACCCACACATATATACACACACACACACACATATAACACACACACACCACACACACACACACACACACACAACATAATATATATATATTATATATATATATATATAAATAAATATCCCCTCTCACCCCTTGTGGGGTGTATGTCATCCTCAAGCCGGGTCCTCTACCAGAGGCCTTGGAGTTTGAGGGTTCTGCGCAGTATCTTAGTTGTTCCTAGGACTGCACTCTCTGGACAGAGACTTCTGATGTTTCACCTGGACTCTGCTGTAGCCACTATCCAGTTTGGGGCTCACAGCCCCCAGTGCTCCGATTACCACTGGCACCACTGTTGCTCTTACTTTCCACATCTTTTCTAGCTCTTCTTCCAGCCCTTGGTATTTCTCAAGCTTCTCGTGTTCCTTCTCTTGATTTGCTGTCGCTTGGGATCGCCACATCTATTACTACTGCCTTTTTTTCTCTTTGTCCATCAACACGATGTCTGGTTGGTTAGCCATCCCAGTTTGTCAGTCTGGATCTTGAAGTCTCACAGGATCTTGCTCGGTCATCTGGACTACCTTAGGAGGTGTCTTCCATTTTGACCTTGGGACTTCCAGCCCATACTCGTGGCAGATGTTCCTGTACACTATGACAGCTACCTGGTTATGGCGTTCTATGTACGCACTTCCTGCCTGCATCTTACACCCTGCCGTTATGTGCTGTACTGTCACATTGTTGCACAGTCTGCACCTGGGGTCCTGCCTGGTGTGGTAGACCCCGGCCTCTATTGATCTTGTACTGAGTGCCTGTTCTTGTGCTGCCATGATTAGCTGTCCTTCAGTCCAGCCTTTTCCAGCCACTAGTAGGATTTCTTGATATCAGCCACTTCTTCTATTTGTCTGTGGTACACGCCAGGCAGCGGCTTGTCCCTCAATGACAGTTCTTTCCCTTATGTATGCGTATGTGTTGATGGCTCGGATCTTGTTTTTTCCCGTTCAGCTGACTATTCAGACCTGCCTCACTCTCTGTAGGTTTTTGGCTTGGCGGTCATCCTTGCTGCCTCCTCATGGTTTCCGTTAACCTGTGGCACCCCAGGTATTTGTACAGAGGGCTGCACGATTATGCCAAAATGATAATCACGATTATTTTGGTCAAAATTTTGATCGCGATTATTCTCAC
>NC_045755.1:22918938-22976438 GCF_008692095.1 Etheostoma spectabile
AGGAGGTAATATCTTCTGGCAGCTCTTTAAAGACGCTACCATAATACCTGCTGGAGATGCCAGGTCCTCATACATGTAAGTATGAGCTCTACCACTGAGCTACATCCCCTGAGATCTTCAATTTTTTTGACTTTTTTCTGAGAGACTTATCTTTATTAATCCTTTTGGGATGAAATATTCACTGAATAAAAGAAAAAACCTGGTAAAACATGTAATGTTAACGTGTATATGGCTTCAAAACCTGTAAATGCAACTGCAGTGGCTGAAATCAAACCTGGGCAAAATGATTTCACTGCTATGGTATATCATAGTGGAAAAGTAACACACCTGTTGCCTTTCTGCTGTTCAATACAATGTTTACTGCAAATCTTGTAACACAGACTGAAAATAAATGCTAAGAAAGCATTCCTGGAGGACGAGTGGCTTCCTGTACCTATGAGATAACACAATATTGTCAATGAAGGCGTTTTTTTTAACTGTGATGAGTCATCGTTTTGCTACCACCCTTAAAAATGCCTTTTGTTGTCTCAATCTCAGAAATAACCAAAGAATCACAACTTCCATTCTGTGCTTGTGCCAGTATTCAACCACCTGAAAGTCACTGTATTTTCAGCATCAGTTGTGTTTTTTTTGTTTAAAAAAAATAAAAAAATCGTATAAACTAACAATTTGGTCTTTAATCTTATAAAAACAATGTATGTGGAGACCTATGTACTCCACATACATTGCCGAACTTTGCATAGGAATCGGCGTACGCCCGTCTTACGCCGGTTTTAGGCGGTATGCACGTTTCAGAAATGAGGGCCAATGTGAGCACAATAAAGATTTCTTGAAAAAAGGTTTGTACTTTAAAGTTCTATTTTTTTTTCCGATTCTTCTGGTCACACTTGGCACTATTTCATAACTTTTGTCTGTAGTTCTCTATTCTGTCAGGGCTTAACTCTATCTCCCCAACTCTTTTTTTTGTTTCTTGTTATGTCTTGGCAAGAAGTATTATGCTTTTGGGTCGTCTGTCCATCCGTCAGGCCAAAGAAACAGTACCAGCATGTAACTGCAAATCTGTGGCTCACCCTGGCCGCCATCAAAGATGCCATTTGGACCTCCAGAAACTTCCTGGTAAGAAAGCACATGCAGATCCCATTCCCTCAAAACGTGA
This sequence comes from Etheostoma spectabile, assembly GCF_008692095.1. Classification (NCBI taxonomy): domain Eukaryota; kingdom Metazoa; phylum Chordata; class Actinopteri; order Perciformes; family Percidae; genus Etheostoma; species Etheostoma spectabile. The sequence goes on from NC_045755.1 coordinate 22,920,095, forward strand.
ATCACAGGTTTTCCAGCACCTGGACTTGATCAGACTGGGAATATGCCAAAGAGATGTTCACAAGTTCAGCCGAGGTAAATGCTTGGCCCACATTCACACAGACCTAGAACTACCATCATTAATGCTGGTTACAATTTTCTAAAATAAAAAATGTCAGAGAAAATTGCAAAGAGTGAAGGGTGTTGATACATTTTTTAACAAGGTATTGGCTCATTATTGCTTCAGTAGAATCCTTCAAGACTCTTCAAGGAAGCTCACATAATGATAGTTATAAGGTCTACCAAATGTTTAACTTTGCTTAGGGTGCGCTAGGTCCTGGATGGGACTACTTTGCCTTTCGAGATACTGACTAGTCACATTCACTTGATGGAAAATTGCTAATAAGATGTTTTTAAGTGGCTCGTATGATTCTTACTTGGGTGCGAGAGGTTGTGGGTTAAACTCCTAGACAAGCCCTGAAGGCAGGAGCTGTTACAAACCTAATCCGTAATTTACTGTCCAGTTTATCGTTAATTTAACACAGATGACGAGGAAGCAAAATTGTAGTACAGCACGTTGGCAATTTTTCATATCATGCTTCAACTGCACACAATGGAAACATTTTTAAATGTTTTGTGTCAAAGTAGTCTTTTGTCCAATATAATCAGAAAGCTCAATCTGGCAGTGGAGCCATAAAAACACTACATGCCAAACAAACTACTTAACATTGCCTTTCTAGTCACTGACTGATCACATGTACTTGATGGAAAATTGCTAATTGCTGAGAATGGCTTTACTGAGTTCATTGGTCTAGGGGTATGACTCTCGCGTTGGGTGTAAGAGATCGCAGGTTCAACTCCCGGACGAAACAAGCAGGACATGACTCTCCTTGTTCATTGTCTAGGGTTTATGATTCTTGCTTAGGGTGCGATAGGTCCTGGATGAGACTACTTTGCATAGAAGTGGAGGCATGGATTGAATAATCTTGTTTATTTATTGAAAGTGATGGAAAAGAGAGTGTCATACGTGACGCAAATTCATCAAAATACTACTATCACTTCTTAGCTTTCCAGCCACTGTATTTATCAATGTACGATCATTCTTACGCTCTGATTGGTGTGATACGAACGTTTCATGAATCTCACGTAAAGCCTGTTGTAAAAGGATTTCTGCGCTCATATCATGTTATGTCCCGGCAAGAAGTATTATGCTTTTGGGTCGTCTGTCCATCTCTACATCAGAATCAGAAATTCTTTATTGATCCCTGAAGGGAAACTCTGGAAAAAAAGTTCTCCTTCAAGCCAGATTTGAACCAGCGACCTAAGGATTTCAACTTTATGCCTCTACAGTCCTCCGCTCTACCAACTGAGCTATTGAAGAAAGCTAGCGTTATTATATGAACTTCCCACTCCTGTGATTGTGATAACACAGGACCCCCCCCTGGAGGTGCTTTCAGTGATAGAGTGCATTTCCAGTCTCAATACCCAGATGTATTACAAGATTTGAAGTGAACATTGTATTGTCCAGTGATGGTGGTATAGCGGTGAGCATAGCTGCCTTCCAAGCAGTTGATCTGGGTTTGATTCCCAGCCATCGCAGTAGCTTTCTTTGAGTGATGTTACTTGCTTTTTTAACAAGAAGTCAGCAGAAGGGTTACTTGCCCAACCTGGTTTGATAAAATCTATTTGAGCTGCATGATTATGGCCAAAATGATAACGACAATTAGAAATCACAATTAACTATCGCTATTATTTGTTGATTTTCTACTCCAAAGTGCTGGAAAGGAAGGTTTCACCAATTGTTGAAACTCAGGTTAACAAGGAATAATCTCAGCAAGGTGATTGATGGATGATTCTAGTTATTTCACCAAGTTCAGCTTAAATGACACCACAAGTAAGAAACCACATTCGTTGGCTTCCAGCTATGTAATATGCAAATGGCAGCGGTGGGATTTGAACCCACACCTCCAGAGAGACTAGAGCCTAAATTCAGCACCTTAGACCACTCAGCCACACTACCTGCAAATATAAAATCGCCACATCGTGACAAACACAGGCACCCTAATTAATGGTATGCTTGTTAATGTTATTGGAAAAAAAACCTTTGCAAGGAAAAAGCCAATACTTTTTTTAAAAACTGCCAATATTACTATTAAAAATGTTATCACACTTTATCATTTTTCTCTGGCATTGATTTTAGAATACTGTAACCAACATTAAGTGAGTAGGTTTAGGTCTGAGTGAATATGGGCTGAGCATTTACCTGGGCTGAATTTGTGAACATCTTCTTTTGCATATTCACTGTAAGGAGCCATTACTCCTCCAACTGCCAACTATTGTTCCAGAGACAATAGGATATACAGTTTTAGATTGAAAGGTAACTGTCCAAGACCAAAGACTACACGGAAATACCTCAAGTGATCAAAACAGTTTGTCAAAATTCGCAGCACAGATATAAAACCACTCTTTAAAATATGTTCATGTACCATTCAAAAACAAAAGTACAATCATGATTTCTATGGTCCCCATAGAAATCTTAACCGATCAGAAAATTAACTGAACACTGAAGGAAGTATACTCCCTGTTAGGGATCTGGGGCTTTAAAACATCACCCTACATAGTTTGTGGCTTCATGAACAATATTGTATTATCTCATAGGTACTGGAATCCACCCATGTCCACTAATGCATTTCTCAATGCCCAGATGTGTTGCAAGATTTGCAGTGAGTGTTGTATTGTGCAGCAGAAAGGCAACAGATGTGTTACTTTTTGACTAGATTTGTACCATAGCCAAGCTTCAATTTCCAGCCACCGCCACGTTTTGAAACCAAATACAACATAAATATTACATACTTCACCCAGGTTTCTTCTCTTATTCAATGATCTCAGAAAAAGTAAAAAAAAAATCTGAAAATTATAAGGGGATGTAGCTCAGTGGTAGAGCGCATGCTTTGCATGTATGAGGCCCTGGGTTCAATCCCCGGCGTCTCCAATAAGTGTTATTGTCCAGTCTATGAAAGAGCTGCAGAAGCTCTTATTCTGAAGGAAAAGGACTAAAAGTGTTCATGGGGATTAATGTAAAAATCAATCTCAATGTCCAGATGTGTTGAAAGAATTGCAGGGAGCATTGCCCAGTGATGGTGGTATAGTGGTGAGCATAGCTGCCTTCCAAGCAGTTGACCTGTGATGGATTCTCAGCCATTGCAGTAGCTTTTTTTCAGTGATGTTACTTTTTAACTTTGATTTATACAATAGCAGTGCAAGCATTTTGCCATGGTTTGATTTCCAGCCACTACAAGGTTTTGAAGCCATATACAACATTATCATTTTATATTCCACCCAGGTTTCTTCTATTATTCCGTGATCTCACACAAAAGTCAAAAGAATCTGAAAATCTTCAGGGGCTGTAGCTCAGTGATAGAGCCCATTTTGAGTCTCAATGCCCAGATGTGTTACAAGATTTTCAGTGAACACTACATTGCCCAGCGATGGTGGTATAGTGGTGAACATAGCTGCCTTCCAAGCAGTTGACCTGGGTTTGATTCCCAGCCATCGCAGTAGTTTTCATTGTGTGGGTACTTGCTTTATTTGTCAAGATTAGCCAGAAAGGCTACTCGCCCAACCTGATTTGATAAATTATTAGATCTCTGTTATGGTACAAATAAGGGAGCATATCAGTATTACAAGCTGCCTCCATGAGGAACAACAGACACAGGCAGTGCACTACGATTTGCACTTTGCCCGTGTCTGGTAACTACTACCAACCAATTAAAAAGTTTATCAACAGAGCAGAGAGCAGCAGAAAGGCAACAGGTGTGTTACCTTTCGACTATGATTTACACCGTAGCAGTGCAATCATTTTGCCCAGGTTTGATTTCCAGCCACTGCAGTAACATTTACAGGTTTTGAAGCCATATACAACATTAACATTACATGTTTTACCAAGGTTTCTTCTTTTGTTCCGTAATATTTCAATTTCTTTGCGATGAGTCATCCCTAAAGGATTAATAAAGATAAGTCTAAGTCTATCTCGGAAAAAAGTAAAAACTGAAAATCTTCAGGGAATGTAGCTCAGTGGTAGAGCTCATGCTTTACATGTATGAGGACCTGGCATCTCCAGCAGGTATTATGGTAGAGTCTTTAAAAGAGCTGCAAAAGGTATTACCTCACTACATGCCATTAATGGTTTATCATTTAGCAGGTGTAGACATTTCACTTCAGACAGATGTAGCGGCAGATGTTTTTTTAAACAGCAACAGTCTGGACATAGACTTAATGCTGATACAGATCACAGCAATTAACAGAGTGTGATTTCAATCTACCGACCTTTGGGTTATGGGCCCAGCACTCTTCCGCTGCGCCACTCTGCTCTGCTGACCCAAAGGCCCAAACAGCATGCTCCACCCGTCAACCAAACATCATATTACACAGTATTTAAAGCACCTCAAAGCAAATTGTTAAACACCAGCTCCTCTTTAAATACCAGCCCAGAAAACTGCAAGAGAGGCAGGAACTCTGGCACTCTCTGACCAAGGGGAGTAAGACCACCAGCGTGCCAGTTGTTACCATGACTGCTGCAGTTGTTAATCCACCACCACCATCACCTCTGCAGACCCAGGCCACGCCTCTAACTCAAGATTCTGATGCTTGCTTGGCCCGGGAACACATTGCTTGTGATGTGGATGAGGTGCTGTGGCCAGACCGCAACAGAAGAGAGGACGCAGCATAGTAGTTTTATTTTATTTATTCATTTTTTTACTGTAACTGTGTACAGTGAATTCTTCTGTTGTTTTGTACGTAGTGTATGTGCAACTTTGTGTTGGTTGGGAATGGGCTGTACACTGTGTACATTGTTTTTGTGGGACAAGTATATTTGTTACTGTGTATTTGTGTGTTCTGAGCATAAAAACAATATTCTCAAATATTTTACAACAAACCTATGTATGTACTGTCTATAGTAAGTGTATGGGAGATCGGGCTTTCTGCTCAGCTTGCCTTGGCTTGGTGGATCAATCCTATCCAGTAGCCAGTCAGCATAAGAGGTATAAGTACCTGGGAATCCGTGCTGCGCTAGCTATGCCTTGCAGAAGCATGTCTCAGATCACTGTGCGTCTGAAGATAGCGTCCGGTCATCAGTGGAAAGATGTTTCTACGTGGATAACTGCCTCCTGAGCCTGCCAACATCAAGGAATGCCACACAGCTAGTGGGCAAGCTACGGGCCCTCCTAGCCTCCGGAGGGTTGGAGCCGTGCCACTGGGCCAGTAATGTTTCCAGCGTGGTTAATCACCTGCCAAAAGAGGCCAGATCAGACAACCTTGAGCTCTGGCTTACGCAAGAGGTAGCAGAGGCTGCAGTGTACAGCGTGCACAGTGTACAAACAACATAATTAGGCCAAATGAACAGAAATGGCTGATGAATGAACTCTGTGTATATCGTGGCTTAAACTTGCATTTCAATTATCATCTTAAGTCTGTGGTAATACAGTGTTTCTGTAACATGCCTTTTTCATTTGCAACCAGGGTTTAAAGGGTAGCAGGGGGATTGGGTAGACATGATGATGGGATGCAAACAGAGGTAATCTTTGCAACAACAAGGTGCTGCTAGGATTTGAACCCAGGATCTTCTGTTTACTAGATAGGCACTTTAACCATCTAAGCCACAGCACCTCTAGTAAAAAAATGGACTAATATGTCTTAATTTGTCTTTTACCTTGTATAAGCTAAATATACAGTATTCTGACTGACTGTATTGGGAGTAACGTGTATTTACAGAGCCTTCACAGCGCCTGTCTCGTAAACAGGAGATCCTGGGACCAAATCCCAGCAGTGCCTTATTATTAGTTAACTTAGTGTTTGCATGTGGCGACGTATTCTTAGATTTTCTAGAGCACAAAAGTGACATGTAACGTTGTTTTGTACATAACATTACATGTGTCCATGTTGCACTTGTCATTCAAAAAGCTCTCGACCAAGTTTAAAACTCTAACAGCCAACTTAATAACAAGTCTGGCTTTTATACAGGATTGAGTCTATACATGTAAATACAGTTAAAGTGTATGGGCATGGAGACTGAAGTTCAGTAAAAAAACGTTTTTAACTTTATGAGCTCCTTCAGTTTTACCTGTCTCAGGCGCTGTAGCTTAGTGGTTAAAGTGCCTGTCTTGTAAACAGGAGATCCTGGGTCCAAATCCCAGCAGTGCCTACTTATCAGTTAATAATTGTATTATCTGCACTACAAAGAGTTTATATATTTGTTTTTGCTAGGCAAGGCAAGGCAAGGCAGCTTTATTTGTATAGCACATTTCAGCAACAGGGCAATTCAAAGTGCTTTACACAAAATAATTATAATAATTAACAAGCATTATTTAATTTTGCCCAGTTGTGACCTGTTGAGGGCCAATAAATATCAAAAGGGAAATGGATTGTACCCATTTTGTAATGCTTTTAAACCTTTTTAACATTTTTTTTGAGGCTGACTGTGGTCCAGGTGTACACCAGGACCCTGTGACATCACTGTTGGGTGGGGTTTCAGGTGCATGTGATGCAGACTGAGGTCAGAGGTGAAATAAACATGAACTTTACAGGCCAAGGCACTTTGGGCGCTGACTGCCTGATTTTAACATCTTCGATGCTGCTGTAATAAAAATTAATAAATTGATTATTTGATATTAGTTGACTATATGCAACTGAAGGAAGAATCACCGGGTCGTCATGGATACAAGAATAGGGGACCCAACTCGTAAAGATCTGCACCGCCAATAAACTGTAATTTCTCGAAATATCATCCTTCCCTATATGCCTTGGATGTTTTTCTGTTGTTTAGACATGGCTACATTCACATATAGTATCCAAAGTGCACAATACTGCTCTGTACTCTGTTCAGTTGTTTATACCGAGTTCCTCCAATATAGCCGCGCATCCAGGCTCCCACCCAGAGGTGCTGTGGCTTAGTTGGTTAAAGTGCCTGTCTAGTAAACAGAAGATCCCTCATTCAAATCCCAGCAGCACCTTGTTGTTGCAGAGTATTCCTTAATTTTCATTTCATCCACAGACTTGTAATTAAGTTTCCTGCCAATCAGATGGTGTTGTGGGCGGGGCATTAATTCTGACTCAGTGGTGAGTGAAATGGAGCAGTTAAACAGACACAGGCCTGTAGTGGAGAAAATATTGTGCCTTTATTAATTAATTAATTTCATTAGATATTAGGCAAATAAAACACCTTGTGGGTATTTTATTGATGTCAGGGTAGCTTAACGGGGGTTGGGTTGACATACTCATCCCTGCACCAAAAGGATGCTGCTGCAGGAACTTTAACCAACTAAGCCACAGCACCTCCTCAAGTAGGTAGCTGTCCTGTTAAGTCTTAATTTGTCTTTAACCTTGTATAAGCTAAACATACAGTATACTGACTAGCAGTATTGGGAGTAACGGCTTAGCTCGCCTAGGCTTGGCGGATCAATCCTATCCAGTCAGTCTGCAGAAGAGGTATGAGTACCTGGCAGGTCTCTCCCTTCAGCAGTTTGAGAACGCCAGCCCACTCCTTCTCATTGGTGCTGATCATCCACATCTCACCCCCATAGAGCCAGTGAATTCGGCCCACCAGGTGGACCACTCACCATTCAAACCAGAACGGGGGGGGAACGCTTCAGGGCCCAGCACGGATCGTGGAGCAACAGCTACGGCCGCAACAGTGCCTTCTCAAGTCCACTGTTCCTTCCAACATGGAGCTCTTCCAGATTGTTGAGAATCTCTTGCAGCTGGATGTGCTGCTACAAATGAGAAAGTGGTAACCAGGTCAAGACAAGACCAGGAGGCAGTAAGTCTGCTTGAAGAGAAGACTACGCGTTTGGAGGTGGACAGAATACTCCGATATGCTGTAACAGTTTCCCTAACTCACCCGGCAAGGGAAAAGTACAACGCATAAAAATTAAGGTAATGGGTGGATCTCTGATATCTATCGGCTATATTCTAGTCCTGCCTACTTTATTTACACAACCCCAGAATACCCTCAACCCCACAAACACCCTAATTGCCTCTAATTTAGCTCAATAAACATACCAATAAAACAAAAAGAAGACCATGGAATATAAGTGTAACTGCTTAACTGTGTAACTAATTAAACAGGATGCACCATCTTCGTCCCCATCCCTTTCTGGCAGCCATATTTCATAAGAATGGCCAAGCAACCAAAGGAGCGAATGTGAAGTAGGTAAGGGAATGTACTGTTGAAAGTCGGTGTGCAAATGTGTGCTGATGACTGTGCAACCCTACACCACCACAACAAACAGCAAAACAAAAACAATATCCCCAATATCGAACCTACACCTCCAGTGGAGACTGCGACCTGAACGCAACACCTTGGACCGCTCAGCCATCCTGACTGAATATTCCAACGTGTAGTAGGATCTCTCACAGAAATAATAATATGGTAAATCAACTATGTCATGCTATATTAGGTACTCAGTCATCCAGGTCATAGTTATCAAAGATAGGTTTCCCTATTGTCAGCCCAAATATATGGGTTTATGGGGACATGGAAGAAAGTCACCAGTGTGGAAATGTGCTTGACAATGGCAATACATCTTACCGAGTCTGTACCCCAATGTTCAATGCAGGCTAAATCCTGTGGTGGGAATCAAGATCCACCAATGTTTCTGTCCACCTGTGTCCAGACATGTGCCTACTAGATGGGAAATAGACTGACATTTGGGCTCTTCAATTAAGATCTTCCCCTCAAGCGATGTTTCTAAATATCTACAGGCCACCTAAATATTGTGCAACCTTCATTGATGACTTCACTGAACTGCTGTCTATAATCTGTATTAACTTTGATTGTGTAATAATTGCGGGTGATTTTAACATTCATGTTGACAACCCCCAGGACAGGGGGACCAAAGAACTGTGTTGTGTTTTTGAGAACTATGGACTGACTCAGCATGTGACGGAGCCAACTCACAATAAGGGGCACACTCTGGACTTGATTGTCTCAAAGGGTCTGAACATTTCCAAGGTTGTGGTGACTGACGTTGCTCTCTCTGATCATTCCTGTGTTTTCTTTAACGGCACTATCTCTGTGCCCAAAAGTGTCCAAACAAAGATAATCAGAAAACGGTATATCACTGAAAACACCAGTGAAACATTTATTCAGCTTTTCTCCTCCACACCCGGCCTCTCTGGGCTCTCAGTCAGTGAGCTTGTAGATAATTTCAACTGTAAAATTACAAATGTTATTGATGCCATTGCTCCCACTAAGGTCAAAGTTGTCTCTGGTAAGAAAAGATCTCCATGGAGAAATGTCCTACTGGTGAGAACAGAAAAAAGAGAGTGTAGGAAAGCTGAACGAAGGTGGCAAAAAACAAATCTCCTGGTCCATTATAACACCTATAAAGAGAGACTTCGCATTTATAATTTGGAACTGAGGAATGCAAGAAGGTCCTTCTTCTCTGATATTATCTCTAGAAACAATAATAATTCACGTGCTTTGTTTGCTACTGTTGATAGGTTAACAAACCCTCCAGTACCAGTAGCATCTGAACTTTATCTACCAAGGCCTGCAATGACTTTGCCTCCTTCTTCAAAGACAAAATTCAGAAGATTAGACAAACAGTCAGTGCCTCCATATCAAGTTCAGGATATGTGTTGTCACAGTGTTCAAGCAAAACTAGTTCCAATATGACAGAATTTCACACAATCAACCATACAAACCTGGAGGACATTATTCAACATCTGAAAACCTCGACCTGTTGCCTTGATATTCTACCAACGGGACTTTTCAAAAATGTTTCCAATTGTTTGACTTCTGATCTTCTACAGATTGTGAACACATCTCTTCTTTCAGGTATCTTTCCACAGGCCCTGAAAACTGCAGTAATCAAGCCACTTTTAAAAAAGAACAACCTAGACAAGTCACTAATGAGCAACTATAGGCCAATATCAAACCTTCCGTTTTTAAGTAAAATCATTGAAAAAGTAGTCTTTTAACAACTCAACCATTTCTTGTCACTAAGCAACAGTTTTGATACCTTTCAGTCGGGTTTCCGACCACACCACAGCACTGAAACGGCTCTTGTCAAAGTCTTTAATGACATCCACCTTAACACAGATAGTGGCAAAATTTCAATCTTAGTATTACTTGATCTCAGTGCTGCATTTGACACGGTCGACCATGACATATTACTAGACCGATTGGAAAACTGGGTAGGACTTTCTGGCTTAGTACTAAACTGGTTTGAATCCTACCTAAAGAATAGGGATTACTTTGTGTCAATAGGTAATTATACATCTGAGCGTACAAATATGACGTGCGGAGTTCCGCAAGGCTCCATTCTGGGGCCTCTTCTGTTTAACATCTACATGCTTCCACTGGCTCAGATAATGGAGAAAAAAAAATAAGTTACCATAGTTATGCGGATGACACACAAATTTACATAACCTTATCGCCAGGGGACTATAGTCAAATACAAAAACTGACTAACTGCATCAAACAAATTAACGATGGATGTGCCAGAACTTTCTGAAATTAATGAAGGAAAAACTGAGGTAGTTGTTTTTGGAAAAAAAGAGCAACGATTAAAAGTCTGCGCTCAGCTTCAAACAACAATGTTAAAAACAACAGACAAAGCCAGAAATCTTGGTGTAGTCATGGACTCAGACCTGAACTTTAACAGCCACATTAAGACAATTACAAAGTCAGCCTACTATCACCTAAAGAACATATCAAGGGTTAAAGGACTTATTTGTCAACAGGACTTGGAAAAACTGGTCCATGCTTTCATCTTCAGTAGACTTGACTACTGTAACGGGGTCTTTACAGGTCTCCCTAAAAAATCAATCAGACAGCTGCAGCTGATTCAGACGCTGCTGCTCGAGTCCTCACTAAGACCAAGAGACTGGATCACATCACTCCAGTTCTGAAGTCTTTACACTGGCTTCCTGTGTCTCAAAGAATGATTTCAAAGTACTCTTGCTAGTTTATAAATCCCTTAACGGTTTAGGTCCAAAATACATTTCTGATCTGCTACTACACTATGACCCCCCAGACCTCTCAGGTCATCTGGGACAGGTCTACTTTCTGTCCCCAGAGTCAGAACTAAACAGGGTGAAGCAGCTTTCAGTTTCTATGCTCCTCATATCTGGAATAAACTCCCAGAAACCTGTAGATCCGCTGCTACTCTCAGTTCTTTTAAATCAAGGCTGAAGACCTTTCTTTTTGATGCTGCCTTTCTTTAAATTAATGCTCATTTCTTTAATTTCTTATGCTGCACTGTAACTTTTATTCTTGTGTTTTATGTGTCCTAATGTTTCTATTTTGTTTTTAACTGTCTATTCATGTGTCTTATTGATTTTTAATGCTTATGACTTTTAACTGTTTGTACTTGTGTTTTATCTGTTTTAATGATTTTGTGTAAAGCACTTTGAATTGCCCTGTTGCTGAAATGTGCTATACAAATAAAGCTGCCTTGCCTTGCCTTGCCTAAACATTGTGGAAATATCTTCAATATGTTCAACTAAGTCTAAATTTGGAGATCCTTTCAGTTAACATGAAGTACAGGTCACAGCTCAACATGCCACTACCAACATACTGTTTTCAGTCGAACAGCAATTTTACCCGTTAGCCTAGATGTGAACAGTGTACAGGTTGATTTTTTTAATTTTACCAGTACTCTGGCTTAAAAACAGGTTCCACTGAGACTTGAACTCGGATCACTGGATTCAAAGTCCAGAGTGCTAAACATTACACCATGGAACCACTGATCTACAAGGCAACATTGGTTTGCCAGGCAGCTTCTTCCATAATATTAACACTTATGCTTTTGAAGGCACACAACAATTACTGGCTAACTTAAGTCATTTAGTAAGCTAAGCGTTCACACAGGATGTGGAACAAGAAAAGTCAAGAAAAGGTTTTAAAGGATTTGCCACAAACAATGAATACAGCAGTAGATAGGTCTACTGTGTCCACATGGTAACTTTACATGGGTTGATAATGCAGATCCTCACAAAAGGTGCGGCTGTACTTTCAATTCAGTATCTTGCGCAAATTAATATCCACTACAATGTAGAGAATAGCTGAGTTCAAGCTTCCCAATACCATGTCTCTGAAATTAGTTCTAGAAGGAAACAACTCATGTAAGAAGTGGGATTTGAATCCAAGCCCCCAGTGGAGACTGCGACCTGAAAGCAGAGCCTTGGAACGCTCAGCCATCCTATCTTTATCTTGTTTATCCTTATCTTCTTTAATAGTTTTTAAAAAAATTAAAACATAAAAAATATGACTAACATGGATTATTTTTAATGTTATATTAATAAATAATGTTACAATTATATGGCTAAGTAAGCAATAAAACCTTTAAATGAGCCCTTCCTGTTTTTTTTTGTTATGTCTCGGCAAGAAGTATTATGCTTTTGGGTCGGCTGTCCATCTCTACATCAGAATCAGAAATACTTGATTGATCCGTGAAGGGAAACTCTGGAAGAGACTGCTTCTTTGCGCCAGTAACCTAAGGATATTGGATTTATGCTTCTACAGGCCTCCGCTCTACCAACTGAGCTATTGAAGGTCAACAATGTTTATGAATGCACTTCCCATTCTTGTTAATGTGATAACACAGGACCCCCTGGAGGGACTTTCGGAATCATCAGAGGCTGTAGCTCAGTGATAGAGCGCACTTCACAGTCTCAACGCCCAGATGTATTACAAGATTTGAAGTGAACATTGTATTGCATAGCGATGGTGGTATAGTGGTGAGCATAGCTGCCTTCCAAGCAGTTGACCTGGGTTTGATTCCCAGCCATCGCAGTAGCTTTCTTTGAGTGATGTTACTTGCTTTTGTTAACAAGAAGTCAGCAGAAAGGTTACTTGCCCAAGTTAGTTGGATAAAACATTAGATCTCTTTGGGCTGCACGATTATGGCCAAAGTGATAATCACAATTATTTTGATCAATATGGAGATCACGATTAATTATCACAATTATTTTTTGATTTTCTACTCCAAAGTGCTGGAAAGGTAGGTTTCACCAATTGTTTAACCTCAGGTTGACAAGGAACAATCTCAGCAAGGTAATTGATGGATGATTCTAGTTACTTCACCAAGTTCAGCCCAAATGACACAGCTGCAAGACATCACCTTGGTTGGCTTCCAGCTATGTAATAGATGCAAATGGCATTGATGGGATTTGAACCCACGCCTCCAGAGAGACTGGAGCCTTAATCCAGCGCCTTAGACCACTCGGCCACACTACCTGCAAATAACAGGCAACTTGGCGGAGGATTGGCTGAAGCTTACTTTCCACCACCTTGGAGTAGACCAGGGAGGCTGAGCAGAGTGATACGCAAGTTGCAAGGTCTACAAAATGTTAAACTTTGCCACTCGTAAGCTGTTAGAACCTTTGTTGCCACCTTCCCTCAAAATGTGAATCACAGAATTTTCCATCCCTTGAGCCCAAACAGCAGAGCAGAGTGGCGCAGCGGAAGCGTGCTGGGCCCATAACCCAGAGGTCGATGGATCGAAACCATCCTCTGCTAAATCTCATCATTTGTTTGAGCACTGAGTCTATTTCCAGTCTGTGGATGTTTAGCAAAGGAAGTGTCTGGGATTTAAGGTTTCCATCTGCTGAAGAGTAAACCTAATAGCATGTCCAGTTTATTTCATCTATGAAAATGGAAACTACAGTGCTCATACCTGCTGTAACACCTCTAAAAACTGGAGCATAATACTAAAAACATACTGCAGTTTAAGTACATAAATACAGTAAAATAGAGACTGTAAAACATGTGCATTTAAAGTGCTTGTTGTGCTGTCTGATAGTCTGAGGTATAAAAGAAAGAGCACACCGCTTAGTTTGTGTCACAGGAGGTCTTAGTCTACCACTACGTTCTATAACCCTACCAGTCAGATTACCACAGGAGGTAATATCTTCTGCAGCTCTTTTAAAGACTCTACCATAATACCTGCTGGAGATGCCAGGTCCTCATACATGTAAAGCATGGGCTCTACCACTGAGCTACATCTCCTGAAGATTTTCAGTTTTTTAAAACTGTTTTCTGAGATTGACTAAGACTTATCTTTATTAATCCTTTTACTTACTTAGGGTGCTTTAGGTAACTGCCTTCCAAGCACTTGACCTGGGTTTGATTCCCAGCCTTTGCAGTAGTTTTCGTTGAGTGATATTACTTACTCTATTTATCAAGAAGTAACCAGAAAGGTTACTTGCCCAACCTGGTTTAATACAATATTAGATCTCTGTTATGGTACAAATAAGGCAGTATATCAATCAATCAAGCTTCCTCCATAAGGATCCACAGACTGAGGCAGTCTACTACAATTTGCACTTTCTACTCCTTACATTTTACGAAATTGGCTTGTTACTTTAGTTTTGTACTAAAAGTCGTATATCAGGTGTGATTGTGAGAGAAAAGAGCAAGAGACTAGTTGTCCGGAGGATAATCAACTGAGATTGTGTGCGTCTTTTAGAACTGTAAGTCCTAGAACTGATGTTGTCAGTTCATTTAAGCCTGTTCTTGTATTGGTCTGTAGTTCTGGCAAATTTAAAAGTTAGCTTGTTTGTGTTCTTCACTTGTTACCTAGGTCAGGGGTTCCCAAAACTTTCAGCCCGCGACCCCCAAAGTAACGGTGCAAGTGACTCGCGACCCCCCACCCCCCCACTATAAACATTGCGCGCAACCGCGCACGCACTACAGGCGTATCCAAACATGAGCATATTGACAACACAAAATAACACAACAGCCATGACATTATTCTACAGTAATTTACTCATTACTTTAATTTGAACTTAATCTCACCTAATGAGGTGGATGTGCAGTATGTTTGGAGCACAGCAAGTTAAAAAGCTCTATATTTTAATTTAAAATAGTTTTTATATACATTACACACTAGGCCAAAAAAAAGAAAAATCCCTTTTACCTATTTCGGCCATACAGTATTCGGTATTTCGTGGTGTTGGTTTTAATCGGTCTGGAGTAACAACTGTGGGCATCAGCGATGGGCCGAAGGTAAAGCCCGGGTCGGTAACGCTGCTACCACCGTGAGTACGGCGTGGATGGACTCCGTTCTGGACCAGAAGGCAGCGCCGGGCGCTCGCTCTGTGGAAGGAGCGGTACACGGAGCTAGATGGCCGGTGGCTGCCTACGTGTTTACACAACTTTATACATCCTCAAACTGGCTGGAATCACACACATCCTCTCCAAGGAGGGCACCAGCAGGGACATTGTCTGGAGGGAGTTCAGGCAGCAACTGGCAGAGGAGCTGAGAGATGAGTTTAGAGGAGGAAAGGGAGCGGGGCGCGGTCCGAACCCCGGGGTGGGGGGGACGCGGTCCGAGGAGCAATGCGCACAGCAGCAGACACTGTTATTTGCATGTTTACATACCATATTTTTCAGATGTGAATGGAATAATTACGTTTTACTACTACGCCATGATATGAGTTATTGAAGCACCTGGGCAACTCAAGTGTATAATTAAACACGTTAAATTGTACATTTTGGTGTTATTTCGTTTTTCTAAAGATATCCTAACACAGTACCTGCATTAAAATTGCAATTAGGTATTTATCATGACAGATTATAGAGTTTAGAATCTCGCGGTCGGTTCCAGTACTTTTGGAATCCCGGCAGTTGTAGTGTTAATGTTGGAGACACTACTCGGAAAGAAAGAAAATCAAAACAGCTGTTCCCTTTTTATTTAGTTGCTTGGTTTTATTTTAAATTTAGCCACTAGTTTTATCTTGTGTTAAAATCATGGCTAACATATGCTATTTCTAATCGTTTTTACATTTTTATTTTATTTCTGGAAATCAACTCGTGACCCCCCCTCTCTGGCTCGCGACCCCCCTGGGGGTCGCGACCCCCACTTCGGGAATCACTGACCTAGGTTACACCTGTTAGCTAGCTTATACCTGCCTGATTCGATATAATGGCCATTGTTAAATGTCCTTGCTCATTAAGATAATGTAATTGATATTGGGTTTATTGTTATTATTTACTAGCATATATGATTCCTATGCCTTGTGTATGGTAGCCTTTACAATGTTATGTATTTCTTTTATTACCACAGCCATAGCAGAGCCCCCCCCCCATGTATATCCTGATGCTTGATTGTAATAATGCTTCAACAAAGAGAAGTTGTCTCTGTTCATGTTTTAACAGACAGCCATAAAGCAAATGCTTGTGGCTTAAAGATCGAGCTACCGCTCACAAACCATCAGACAGGCGCAGTCTCTGTGGCGCAATAGGTCAGCGCAGTCGGCTGTTAACCGAAAGGATGGTGGTTCAAGTCCACCCAGGGACGTTTGTTGCTTAAATAACCTGGAGAGAGACAAATCTGGTCTTTACACTTCTGCAGAAGACCATAGAGCAGCCCAAAGATAACCCAAGTGGTCTTATGTCTATTAGAAGGTACAGTTCTGCAAGCCATGTATATATTAATCTTTGCGGTCATTGGTATGCAGGTCACTTGATGTAATACAAGCAAACATATAAGGCCCCACCCAACAGTTTTGTGATACGTGGCGTGCAACTGTATGTCAATGATCAAGCTTGTTGCTGTGACCAAGAAACCACCAGCAAAATGACTGATACATCATCAGTTCTGAAATTTTCTTGGATGCCAAATATTTGAATTGAAAGTCAGAATCCAATTGACATGTAAGAACAATACAATGCACGTCCAGCTTCTACATTTCCACATGAGTCAGCTTCCCCAAATTCTGAGTAACAGGAAAATAGCCTGATAATCTAATAAGCAGACATGTGCAGCACAACCTCAAAAAGCCATAAAGCAAATGCTTGTGGCTTAAAGATCGAGCTCCCGCTCATAAAACATCAGACAGGCGCAGTCTCTGTGGCGCAATAGGTCAGCGCAGTCGGCTGTTAAGTGAAAGGATGGCGGTTCAAGTCCATCCAGGGATGATTGTTGTTTAAATAACCTGGAGAGAGCCAACTCTGGGACTTATCCTTCTGCAGAAGACCATAGAGCAGCCCAAAGATAACCCACGTGGCCTTATGTCTGGTAATATTAACAAACGTAATGTTAGTCACAGTCCCTGTGTGTGTCATGTGGAGAGCTGTTATATTATACTTTCACTTTTTACTGACAAAATCAAGTCTTTGTTTTGGTAAAATATTTTGTATCAAATTCTTCCTGTTGTCAAATGAGATCGTTAAGCTGAATCGGGCAGTGGAGCCATGAAAAGATCCCATGACAATCTACCTGACCATAGTCTTTCAAGTCAGTGACAAATCCAAGCTGCATTTCCTCTTTCAAACTGCATTTCTTTTTTACCAATATTAAATTTCTAATTTTGACAAAAGTAGTCTGTCGTCCAATAGATGGTGGAAACTAGGCTTATCTGCTGTCACTTTTGACCAAAAAATTCAAGTTCCAATGTTGGTAAAATGTTTTGCTTCAAAAGTAGTCTTTAGTCCAATATAATCAGAAAGCTCAATCTGGCAGTGGAGCCATAAAAACACTACATGCCAAACAAACTTCTTAACGGTTGGCTTTCGAGTCACTGACTGGTCACATTTACTTGATGGGAAATTGCTAATAAGCCATATTTACGTGGCTCGTTGGTCTAGGGCAGTGATTTTCAACCAGTGTGCCGCGGCACACTAGTGTGCCGTGAGAGATCGTCAGGTGTGCCGCGGGAAATTATCTAATATCACCTAATTAACCATTGTTGGGTGTCTGTGATGTAATAAAGTGTAACAGATAATGTAATACTCTACTATTTCAGTGGGTGGCAGCAGAGGGCGATAAATGCCTGTAAAGACAATAAAGTTAGTGCTGCACGACACGTGACAGTTTGGGATCTCAGCAAGACGAGCAATTGACAGTGATGGAGAAGTTTTTGAGAATAAAAAATGCAAATGCCGAACAGGGCCCTGGACAAAATTCTGACCCAGATGAAGGCCCTAGTATGAGTGGTCAAAAGAAAAAAGACAAGACGGTGAGCTCGAGGCAATACAGCGAAAGCTATCTTTCATTTGGATTTACTTTCACCGGGGATGCGACAGCACCGACGCCGCTGTGCTTGGTGTGTGGTGAGAAGCTATCCAATAGCGCCATGGTGCCAAGCAAGCTTAAACGCCATCTCCAAACGAAACACCCTTCCGTTCAAAACAAGCCGATGGACTATTTTGTACGCTTACGTACAAACAATGAGAAACAGGCAACTTTTTTTAGAAAAACCACAAAGTTAAACGAGAGAGCCCTCAAAGCTAGCTACCTTGTTGCTGAACTCGTAGCTAAATCAAAAAAGTCCCACACTGTGGCAGAAACATTAATACTGCCAGCTTGTAAAGCCATTGTAAATGAGATGCTCGGCCCTGACGCGGCCAAAGAGATAGCTAAAGTGCCTCTCTCGGATAACACAATTGCCAGACGTATTAATGACATGTCTGCGGACATCGAAACTGTTGTTTTGGAAAAGATGCGCATCAGCAAGAACTTTGCCTTGCAACTTGATGAGTTGACGGATATTAGTGGACATTGTCAGCTCTTGGCCAACGTGCGTTTTGTGGATGGAGAAACCATTAGAGAAAACTTCCTATTTTGCAAGGCACTGCCAGAAAAATCATCAGGAGAGGAAATATTTCGGGTCACGTCGGAATATCTTGACAAAAGCGGGCTTACGTGGGAAAACTGCACAGGTGTCTGCACTGATGGAGCCGCAGCCATGGTCGGGCGCATCAAAGGCTTCGTAAGTAGGGTCAAAGAAAGAAACCCAGATGTTATGGTTACACACTGTTTTTTGCACCGTGAGGCCCTCGTTGCAAAGACCTTACCAGCAGATCTAGCTCCTGTGTTGGATGATGTTGTGCGCATAGTGAACTTTGTGAAGACACGACCTTTGAAATGTCGCTTATTTGCGTCTTTGTGTGAGGAAATGGGAGCGGAACATAAGGTCTTATTGCTCCACACGGAGGTCCGGTGGCTGTCGCGCGGCAAAGTGCTGGCCCGTGTGTATGAGCTGCGAGAAGAACTTAAAGTATTTCTGACAAACGAGAGGTCCGATTACTCAAAGCTGCTTGCAACTGATGAGTGGTGTGCAAAGCTGGCATACCTGGCTGATATATTTCATCATCTGAATGAACTGAACACACACGGATGCAAGGCCGAAATGAAAACCTGCTTACAAGCACTGATAAAATGAACGGATTCCGTTTAAAGGTGCAGCTCTGGCAACAACATGTGCAGCGTGGCAACCTTGAGATGTTCCCGCTCACCGAGAAACGTCATGATGGCAACACTGCTGTAATGTGCGAGGTGATTGGCACACATTTGAAAACTCTTGAGGAGAAGATGTCATTTTATTTCTCTTCAGCCTTCACAGAATCCCTTGACTGGGTTAGGGACCCATACAGCTCAGCGTCCGTTGCTGGAAAGGACATGACTTTAAAGGAGCAAGAGGAACTCATTGAACTGAAACAAGATCGTGGTTTAAAGCTAAACTTTGCTGATCTTCCTTTGGACAGTTTTTGGTTATCTGTTGCCAAGGAGTTCCCCATTCTGGCCAACAAAGCTATTTTGACATTGCTCCCGTTTTCAACCACATATCTATGTGAGCTGAGCTTCTCAAGCTTGACTGCGATAAAAACGAAAAACAGAGAGAGACTGAGAGCTGTTGAGGAAGAGCTTCGTGTCTTTCTACCATTCCTGCCAGGATATCTATTTTGTGTTCATCGAAACAGGCCCAGGTTTCACACTAAGTGAGTATAAATACATTTAGAAACTATATTATTAACTATATGTATTGTATGTATTGTGTTAGAGTGTAATTTTGGTTGGTGGTGTGCCCCAGAATTTTGTAAGTGTAAAAAGTGTGCCGTGGCTCAAAAAAGTTTGAAAATCACTGGTCTAGGGGTATGATTCTCGCTTCGGGTGCGAGAGGTCCCGGGTTTAACTCCCGGACGAGCCCTGAAGCAAGGTGCTGTTCCAACCCTAATCTGTACTTTAAAATCCAGTTTATTGTTAAATTAACCCAGATTAGGAGCCAGCACAATTGTAGTACAGCATGTTGGCAATTTTCATATCCTGCTTCAACTGCACGCAATAGAAAAAAACTGTGAAAAGATATGAGGAACAATGAGCAGGACATGGCTCTCCTTGTTCATTGGTCTAGGTTTATGATTCTCGCTTAGGGTGCGATAGGTCCTGGATGAGACTACTTTGCATTTAAGTAGAGGAATGGATTGAATAATCTGGTTTATTTATGGAATATGATGGAAAAGAGTGTCACGCGCGAGGCAAATTCATCACAATACTACTATCACTTCTTAGTGGCAAAATCAAGTCGCTTTCCAGCCGCTGCATTTATCAATGTACGATCATTCTTACGCTCTGATTGGTGTGATACGAACGTTTCATGAATATTACGTAAAGCCTGTCGTAAAAGGATTTCTGCGCTCATATCTACCCCACCTCTTTTTTTTGTTTTATGTTATGTCCCGGCAAACCGGAGTTGAACCAGCAACCTAAGGATTTCAGCTTTATGCCTCTACAGTCCTCCGCTCTACCAACTGAGCTATCGAAGGTACCCAGCACTGTCATACGAACTTCCCATTCCGTTGATTGTGATAACACAGGACCCCCCCTGGAGGGACTTTCAGTGATAGAGCGCATTTCCAGTCTCAATACCCAAATGTATTACAAGATTTGGAGTGGAAAAGTGCTGCCCAGCGATGGTGGTATAGTGGTGAGCATAGCTGCCTTCCAAGCAGTTGACCTGGATTCGATTCCCAGCCATCGCAGTAGCTTTCTTTGAGTTGTGTTAGTTGCTATTTTTACAAGAAGTCAGCAGAAAGGTTACTTGCCCAACCTGGTTTGATAAAATCTCTTTGAGCTGCATGTTTATGGCCAAAATGATAACGACAAATACTTTGATCAATATGGAGATCACGATTAATCACAATTATTTGTTGATTTTCTACTCCAAAGTGCTGGAAAGGAAGGTTTCACCAATCGTTGAACCTCAGGTTATCAAGGAACAATCTCAGCAAGGTGATTGATGGATGATTCTAATTACTTCACCAAGTTCAGCCCATTGATACAGCTGTAAGAGACCACATTGGTTGGCTTCCAGCTGTGTAATAAATGTAGATGGCAGTGGTGGGATTTGAACCCACACCTCCAGAGACACTGAATCCTTAATCCAGCGCCTTAGACCGCTCGGCCACACTACATGCAAGTACCAGTTCTCCACATCATGACAAACACAGGCACCGTAACTAACGGTATGCTTATAAATGTTATTGGAAAAAAAAACCTTCGCAAGGAAAAAGACAATAGCTACATCCCCTGAAGATTTTCAGATTTTTTTTTTCTTTTTCCTGAGATAGACTTAGACTTAATCCTTTTGGGATGACTCCCACAAGGATATTGAAATATCACTGAATAAAAGAAGAAACCTGGGTAAAACATGTAATGTTAATGTTGTATATGACTTCAAAACCTGTAAATGCAACTGCGGTGGATGGAAATCAAACCTGGGCAAAATAATTGCACTGCTAATGGTATAAATCATAGTCAAAAAGTAACACACCTGTTGTCTTTCTAGTGGACAATACAACGTTCACTGCAAATCTTGTAACAAAGACAAGAAACACATTGGTGGCTTCCAGTACCTATGAGATAACACAATATTGTTTGTGAAGGCACATCTGCAACTTGGTAAACCGTGAGGTGTCATTTGTTTGCTGCCACTCTTAAAGAATGCCTCTCGTTGTCTGCAGGATTTGAACCTGCAAGGGGAGACCCCAATGGATATCTAGTCCATCGCCTTAACCACTCGGCCACAACAACCTGAAAAGCAGCACTGTATATGTTTGCTCAAATGTTCATAAACTCTAAACAAATTGCAAATTGTAGTTCACTGCCTGTGTCTGTGGATCCTCATGGAGGCAGCTTGATTGATTGATGCTCCCTTATTTGTACCATAACAGAGATCTAATATTTTTTCCAATTGGGTTGGGCAAGTAACCTTTCTGGTTACTTTGTGACAAATAAAGCAAGTAACCACACAACGAAAACTACTGCTATGGAACCCAGGTCAACTGCTTGGAAGGCAGCTATGCTCACCACTATACCACCATTGCTGGACAAAGCAGACGGTGTCCTTAAAGTTTGGATTTTTCCTTTTTATTAAATTAACGCATTAAGATCAATTTCCAAAAGATAATTTTTTTAATTCCTCCTTTTAGTCATCTTCAGCATGGGTTCCTAAACGCATACATACAACTGTACGCATGTACTGTATACCTGCATCCATTTCAAAATATAGGCCAAGCAAGTACTTAAAAAAAAAAACAGAGCCGTATTGACAAAAAAAAAAGATTTTTTCCAGCAGAAAGCACCATTTTAAGGACACAGCAGACCTACAATGAAATTGTAATTGCACTGCTTTGAAAATAGTAAGAACCTTCTTCATCACAAACCTGATGGTGCAGTACTTGATCCACATGGATCCACTTGCTGTCCCTCTGGCTGTTCCTCTCTCTGTCCCATTTATGTTTTCTTCATCCTCCTCACTCTCTTCTTCATCCTCCTCACCCTCTGGAATATCCCTCTCTGTGTCAGAGCCCTCTCTTTCATCACATGCCCTTTCTCCAAACTCCCCAAACTCCTCTGGCTCTGGCTTCGATGAGTTTGATAGATAGATAGATAGATAGATAGATAGATAGATAGATAGATAGATAGATAGATAGATAGATATTGATCCAAAAAAAAGAAATTATAGTGTTACAGCAGCGTACAACAGTCACACAGTACAGACTAAAAATATAAATGAAATATACGTACAATATACATGAAAAAATAATAATAATAGGATTAAAAGAACAAATATTTGAACATATACAGGATGGGGAAACAAACTACCTAAATAATATGCTGAAAAAACACGATCAAGTTGTAAACATGTCAAGACCAGACATTTACTACGTAATTTCACTTTCTGTGTGAGGAGCAACAGGAACACGGTTATGTGCAAGAACAACAGTCTCTTACGAGATAAATTATTTTGCTTACCTAAGACTCTGGCAACAGGAGAAATCGGAGCTTCTCTCTCAGAGAGTAGTGTCTCATTCACCGAGGAGCAGCACCACGTGTGGACGTGGCAGGCACCCTACGGTATTTTGCTCTGAATTAGATTATTATTACACTGAATTGTGTAGAAGTTTGCGTCGCACATTAGTCCCGCTTTCGGCGCGTGTAAAATCATAGTTAATTACTATTTCTTTTGTTTGAGCCATCCAGAGCAGAGTGGCGCTGCGGAAGCGTGCTGGGCCCATAACCCAGGGGTCGATGGACTGAAACCATCCTCTGCTACTTCCTATGCTTTGTATTTGCATTAAGTCTATGTCCAGGCTGTTAACAAGCATCTGTTAAGTGTCTGAAGTGAAATGTCTCTGCCTGTTGAAGAGCAAACTTAATGGCATGTCAAGTTTATTTCTTCCATAAAAATGGAAACTACAGTGTTCATAATATGTAACACCCATAAAAACTGCAGCATAACACAATACATATACCACAGTACAAGTACATAAACACTGTAAAATAGCAAGTAAAACATGTATGTTTAACGTGCTTGTTGTGCTGTCTACCAGTCAGATTACCACAGGAGGTCTTAGTCTACCACTACGTTCTATAACCCTACCAGTCAGATTACCACAGGAGGTAATATCTTCTGCAGCTCTTTTAAAGACTCTACCATAATACCTGCTGGAGATGCCAGGTCCGCATACATGGAAAGCATGTGCTCTACCACTGAGCTACATCCCCTGAAGATTTTCAGATTTTTAAAACCTTTTTCTGAGATAGACTTAGACTTATCTTCATTAATGCTTTTGGGATGACTCCCGCAAGGAAATTGAAATATCACTGAATAAAAGAAGAAACCTGGGTAAAACATGTAATGTTAATGTTGTATATGGCTTCAAAACCTGTAAATGGAACTGCTGTGGCTGGAAATCAAACCTGGGATAAATGATTCCACTGCTACGATATAAATCATAGTCGAAAGATAACACACCTTTCTGCTGCTTTCTGCTCTGTTCATAAACTTTTCAATTGGTTGGTAGTAGTTACCAGACACGGGCAAAGTGCAAATCGTAGTGCACTGCCTGTGTCTGTGGATCCTCATGGAGGCAGCTTGATTGATTGATATGCTACCTTATTTATGCCTTTTTCAGAGATCTAATATTTTATCAAATCAGGTTGTGCAAGTATCCTTTCTGGTTACTTCTTGACAAATAAAACAAGTAACCACACAATGAAAACCATTGCGATGGCTGGGAATAAAACCCAGGTCAACAGCTGGAAAGGAAGCTATGTTTACCACTATACCACCATCACTGGACAGCACAATACTCACTGAAAATCTTGTAACACATCTGGGCATTGAGACTCAAAATGTGCTCTATCACTGAGCTACAGCCCCTGAAGATTTTCTGATTTTTTTGACTTTTTTGTGAGATCACGGAATAATAGAAGAAACCTGGGTGAAATATGTAATGTCAATGTTGTGTATGGCTTCAAAACCTGGTGGTGGCTGGAAATCAAACCTGGGCAAAATGCTTGCACTGATATTGTATATATCAAAGTTAAAAAGTAAAACCACTCAAAGAAAGCTACTGCGATGGCTGGGAATCCAACACCGGTCATTTGCTTGGAAGGCAGCTATGCTCACCACTATACCACCATCACTGGACAATGGAATGTTCACTGTAAATCTTGCAACACATCTGGTCATTGAGACTGATTTTTGCATTAATTACCATAAACACAAGGTCTCTACAACCCACAACACTGTGCTATACAAATTTGCTCAAATCCTTCTCACTTGTTGAGTAAAGCAGGACTTTGGCAGGCACTTGTTAAGTTAATCATCCACTTTATTGTGTTTTAATTCCTGCTGCATTATTTCATTTTCTCTTTCAGAACAAGAACTGATCTTTTATAGTAGGGAAAATAACACTTGCTGGAGATACCGGGGATTGAACCCGGGGCTTCATACATGCGAAGCATGCGCTCTACCACTGAGCTACATACCCTGAATGCTCTCTGATTTTTTGTGATTTTTTGGTGCCTTCAATATCACACATGAGGATATTATGAAAGAAACTACCAAGCAAACACTAGCAGCACTTTGAAAGGTTCCATGGTGTAATGGTTAGCACTCAGGGCTCTGAATCCAGCGATTTGAGTTCAAATCTCAGTGGAACCTGTTTTTAAGCCACAGCACAGGTGAAAAAGATCAACCTTTCAATTTTCCACATCTGGTTTAAAGTAAGCTTACAGGTTCAAAATGGAGCTGAACACGGAGGAGGATTCCTCCCTAACGGCCGCTCTGCTCTGCTCCGTGCCCCCGCTGTCCGGTAATAGTTAAAGCAGATAAAAACCTAAAGAACACTCAAAAGCTTCAAGATGAAACTTACTTAAGAAGCTTCTTCATGTTCAACAGAAGGCCTGTTTCCAGCCAGACCATGAATTGATTCATGAAATCCCTGTTATTAATTTGTCATCACTCCCATATGGTCTAGCGGTTAGGATTCCTGGTTTTCACCCAGGTGGCCCGGGTTCAACTCCCGGTATGGGAATTGGTATTTAGCCGGTGAAGATCTGCAGCGAGATCAGTACTGTATAATCAGAGCTGTAGTTGCCCTATGCCCAGATAAGCATGTGTCAAAAACCATATAATGCTAATAACTAGACATGATATGCATCTCTAAAATCAAATCTCATAAAACTATAACTGGACAGGGTGGCGTTGAAAACTTGAATCCTTACTGCCGGACTGGACTTATTGCTGTTTTTTATCAACAAGTGATGTATGTATTTATGTTCCCTGTTCCTGGCATATCATATATATTTATGTATTCATAAAATCACTGTTATTATTCAACGTGTCAGTCCCATATGGTCTAGCAGTCTGGATTCTGCCTAAATAACCTTTACACATATTATTAAGGAGTCCTCTGGAGACTACAATCAGTACATCTGAGAAAGCTTTCCGTTAGTTTGATTTTACATTCATTTGGCTTAAGTGGTGCCAAAAAGGTCTTGGGTGCTGCTCCTAAAGACTTCTAATAGTAAGGAAAACCCTGGACCAATGGCAGATAACATGGAGTTAGAGCAGGTTGTTTTGCTGGGAGAACCTGCATTGGCAACATTCAGATGATGTAGAGAAGGACAGTTTTTATTCATGCAGGACTAGAGTTCGTCTTTGCCAGCTGAAAATTCTCATACCGGGAGTTGAACCCACAACTTAACAACTTGTGGAACAGACCTTGAGTTGCTTAAAGATCGAGCTCCCGCTCAGTGATTTTTTGGTGCCTTCAATATCACACATGAGGATATTATGAAAGAAACTACCAAGCAAACACTAGCAGCACTTTGAAAGGTTCCATGGTGTAATGGTTAGCACTCAGGGCTCTGAATCCAGCGATTTAAGTTCAAATCTCAGTGGAACCTGTTTTTAAGCCACAGCACAGGTGAAAAAGATCAACCTTTCAACTTTCCACATCTGGTTTAAAGTAAGCTTACAGGTTCAAAATGGAGCTGAACACGGAGGAGGATTCCTCCCTAACGGCCGCTCTGCTCTGCTCCGTGCCCCCGCTGTCCGGTAATAGTTAAAGCAGATAAAAACCTAAAGAACACTCAAAAGCTTCAAGATAAAACTTACATAAGAAGCTTCTTCATTCAGGTTCAAGAGAAGGCCTGTTTCCAGCCAGACTGTGAATTGATTCATGAAATCCTTGTTATTAATATTTAGCCAGTCCCATATGGTCTGGCGGTTAGGACTCCTGGTTTTCACCCAGGTGGCCCGGGTTCAACTCCCGGTATGGGAATTGGTATCTAGCCGATCAAGGTCTGCAGCAAGATTTGTAAGATCTGTGTCATTGGTCCTGTATTAAATTAGAGCTGTATGTACCCTATGGCGAATATGCATGTCCCCAAACCTAGCTCATATATTGATAATAAATAGACATAATATATGTCCCCATGTTCAAACATCTATTGTAAAACTTTAACTAGACATGGTGGTGGAGAAAAGGTGAAAACCTGAATCCTGACTGCCAGACCGCACTTCTTGCTGTGTTTTATCAACAAGTGATGTATGTATTTATGTGCCCTGTTCCTGGCATATCTATGGATGTATTCATAAAATCACTGTTATTATTCAACGTGTCAGTCCCGTATGGTCTAGCAGTCTGGATTCTACCTAAATAACCTTTACACACATTCTTAAGGAGTCCTCTGGAGACTACAATCAGTACATCTGAGAAAGCTTTCAGTTAGTTTGATTTTACATTCATTTGGCCTAAGTGGTGTCCAAAAGGTCTTGGTGCTGCTCTTAAAGACTTCTAATAGTAAGGAAATCCCTGGTTTTCACCCAGGTGGCCCTGGTTCAACTCCCGGTATGGGAATTGGTATTTAGCTGGTGAAAGTCTGCAGAGAGATCCGTACGATCTCTGACATTGGTCCTCTGTTAAATCAGAGCTGTAGTTACGTACGTAAAAAGGCAAAAAAGTGGAAGATTAACTCAAGAACGCTTTGAATTCAATCTTGTAATCCCATAATCACATCACATTGCCTTCACATCCGGTGCAATGTATTGCCATTGTCAAGCACATTGCCACCCTGGTGACTTTCTTCCATGTCTCCATGTCTCCATATATTTGGGCTGACAGTTGAGAAACCTTCCCTTGTTAACCATGACATGGATGACTGAGAACCTACTATATCATGATAAAAATTATTTTAATATAATATAATATTATAATAATAATATCAGTTAGATCAGTCAGGATGGCCGAGCGGTCCAAGGCGCTGCGTTCAGGTCGCAGTCTCCACTGGAGGCGTGGGTTCAAATCCCACTTCTGACAACTAGTATTTTCATCTTGAACTAATGTCTGAGAGTTGATATTGGGAATAAAGAATTTAGCAGTTTGTATTTGTAAGTAAAAAAGGCTTGGCCAAACAGCAAGCCCAACAAAAGTCTTAGCTAAAGTCATTGTAGGACAGGCTTGAGCTATTGGTAGGCCCCGCTCACACAGAAAAATTTAAAAGTATGTAGTCCAGTGATTTATAAGCATCCAATTCTTATAGTTTCTCTCAGAGGAAAAGCAAGATTATCAGCAAAAATATGCAAGCAGAGGCAGGAGCAAGCAGCAAGGCGTCTGCACTGTAAGAAGCAGGAAGCAAGTCAATATTCAATTGGATTATTAATACCAGAACACGGGCAAAGGGCAAATCGTAGTGCGCTGACTGTGTCTGTGGATTCTCTTGGAGGGAGCTTAATTGATTGATATGCTGCCTTGTTTGTACAATAACAGAGATCTAATGTTTTATCAAATCGGGTTGGGCAAGTAACCTTTCGGCTGACTTCTTGACAAATAAAGCAAGTAACATCACTCAAGAAAGCTGCAATTGCTGGAAATCCAACCCAGGGCAACTGCTTAGAAGGCAGCTATGCCCACCACTATACCACCATTGTCCACTGCAAGTTTTGTAACACATCTGATGAACTCACTACCAAGACAACCCCACAGAGAAGCACTTATGAACACAATAATCATCAGTGTCTCCATTTGAGATGACCTGAATGTGATTACAACGACATCTTTGTAACACATCTGGGCATTTAGACTGAAAATAAATGTTATGCGATGCATTGGTGGAGACAGGTGGCTTCCAGTACCTATGAGATAATATAATATTGTTCATGAAAGCACAACTGGGATTTAGTATAATGTGATGTGTCATTGGTTTGCTACCATCTTCTGTTTTGATATAGAAGCAGTGGAAGTGGTTCATTACACAGACTTGCTGTCTTAAATATTGAATGCAGCCATTTCCACTCAACTCCACCTTCTTTTTGATCAAGTTTCAGTGGTCTTGTCTAGTGTAAGTAATGAATGGCTTCATGAATAGACAACCATCATCCCAATGTATGCCATTAACAGTCTATGAGTGGTCAATTAGAGTCCAATAACTTTCTTTGGGGCAACTCCTTTTTCCTCCAGATAGAGCTCATTCAGCATTAGAAAGTACCAGTTAGTGCTGAATATCTATTCCAAAACCCCCATTCTTTTATTTATTTAGCCAGCAGTGGACAACTGCTGAAATGTACTTGCTCTGCATGTGTTAGTGTCTGATGATGAACTCACAACCAAGACAACCCCAAAGAGAAGCACTTATGAACACAATAATCATCAGTGTCTCCATTTGAGATGACCTGAATGTGATTACAATGACATCCATCTTCAGTTAGTCTGTAGCATTGTCATGTTCAACTACCCCAACAAGTAGCACTTACTGAATTCAACAGTCAAGTCAAAGCTAATGTCAGAGTTAAGATAGATAAGATTGCTGCCAGCAAAAGTACCCAAACAGAAGTAACCTTCTGTCTCCGACCCCTGGTGTCCCTGGTGACTAGACTTAGAGACTAGAAAGTTGATTAACTGGATTTTTGTCAGAACGTCTGGGGGCTGGGCAGGCCATTGCAGCAGAAACAGGGCAATCAAAGCTATTGTAGAACTGGTTGAGTTGGTTTGCCCCCCCCCCCCCCCCCAGGAAGACCAGGACTAGGTGGACACCAACACCAAGCACATTATCAGACCCTGTGGATGTGAGGAAAGCATCTGAATATCTCTGCCTGCTTTGATTTGTACTCAACAGAATCCAGAGTTAGTCCAGCTGCCACAGTGGAGATCTGCTGGATTTTAGTACAATAGAGGAATGGAGGAGGACCAGGACCCGGAGCAGTGGACGAACCAGGTCCCTAGAGGACCAGCAGCAGGCCCGGTCTCTGGTACCAGCCATGTTCAGGTCAGTGTTCAGGAATCAACAACAAGTCTAAACTAGGAGGCCTATTCACAAGACCTAGATAGTGGATTAGGCCGGGGTTTTCCAGGGTTTCTGGATGTATAAACAAGGCTAACAGACAGGCTAACAGCCTTTGTTCACTCAGCGGTGCTTTTACCTTCTTATTGTTATTATTAGCCTGAATTAATATACAACGAGAGCATTCTGCTGTTCAGTTAAGTCCTGATATTGTTTTAACATTGTGCTCATTATTTAAATAAATATTCATGTGACAGTCATCTATGAAGACTAATAAACTGCCGGTCATATTGTTGTTAGAAGTCTGTAGTGAATATAGTATGAGAATTGTTGAGATCATTAGCAAAGACTGATACAGTTCTTAATGAGTCAGTATTGAAGGATAATATATAACGTCCTCTACACGTGTTTCTATAACGGTTCTAACAGCGGCAGACTGGCCAGAGACCAGCACATCTCTTTACATCATTTATTTCTTTTTGGATTCATGAGAATAACAGTATATCACTTTTCCACACAGTGTACGTTCTGTCCAATAAACCGGGACTATAATTTGGGATGATTCTACAATTATACTGTCCAATCCTCCTTATTTATAGTCTTAGTTCACTGGACCAGTAACTATGTAGCGGAGACTACTGTACACTCATGAAACAATAGGATGAGGACAACTCAAGGGTTTTTGTTTATGTTATTATATCACAGTGGCGGCTGGTGAAAAATATTCTCGGTGGGGCAGTTTGTGCTCGGGGGGGGGGGGTTCTGGGGTCCTTTTGAATTTTGTAAATGTGATTTCCCGCATTCTGGTGCATTTTAGGGTGACCAGCTGGAAGATCCCACATTCACAATTATCAATTCATGTGTTGGTAAATTGTAATGTTTCACACATATCAACTCATATTTGTTATTAGTTATTTCATGTAGGCCAATAAAGTAAAAACGAGACATTATAAGCTGTTGATGCAGTTTTAAAACAGGTAGTTAGTCCTACACTTTGACTAGGCGACATAGGCTCTGATTTATTCATTTAATGATCATAAATGCATATTGTGTTGAGATATTTCTTTTGTTGTAGACATGATTATAGAATATCAGCAGGTAAAGTTATATTTGGCCACAATGCAAAAGAAGCTGTGTGCAATCAATTGAGGAAGTGGTTTAATGGGAGGCCACTGATGCATAGAAGGTTATGGTTGCTAGAAGTCCCCCCCCCCCCTCCCTGTGAGTTATGGTAAATGTTTGAGGGAGAAAAGAGGGTGTGGTGCCATACAGGTTATTAAAGTGAAAGTGTACCATGATGATTGAGTGGTAATGTGCGAGAGGTTTAATGGCAGGAAATAGTCCAGTAGGGATGTGTGTTTGGGTGCTCGGTCAAAAAGGTCACGGCAAGGAGGGAGGGGTTTTTGTCACCCCCCATTCACAGAATGAACAGACTCCTGCCATCCTGGGGTGAGGAGAAAAGACACCTCAATGGTTTTTATATATTATTACTTTATGCTATTATATTTAGCTGTTTTTTAAACTGATGAATACACTATTACAGTCATGTATACAGTGGACATTTAGTTGATCAATTTCATTATTTTTATAGTTTCTAGATTTCAGAGTCCAAGAGAGAGACAGAGTTAGAGGGAGGTATGTAGGCTGTGCATCATATTCTAGCATTGTAGATAGGTGTTTTTATTTTATCTTAATAGTAATTTCCTGAGTAACATTATCTTCTGCCAACTTTTAAAGTGCTCATATTATATTTGTAGACTGCTTACGCATTCAGGTGGTCCACCATCATCTGCCACACTTTCTTGTTTCATTACAGCATTGCAGTATTTACAGTGAGGAAAAGAAGTATTCGAACAATCTGCTAGTTTGCAACTTCTCCCACATAGAAATCATGGAGGGGTCTGAAAGGTGCATGTCCACTGTGGGAGACATAATCTAAAAAACATAATCCAGAAATCACAATGTATGATTTTTTAACTATTTATTTATGTGATACAGCTGCAAATAAGTATTTGAACACTTGAGAAAATCAATATTAATATTTGGTACAGTAGCCTTGTATGCAATCACAGAGGTCAAACGTTTCCTGTAGTTTTTCACCAGGTTTGCACACCCTGCCAAAGGGATTTTGGCCCACTCCTCCACAGAGTTCTTCTCTAGATCAATCTCTCTAACTGAGGGAAGGAGGTTGTTCCCCAAAATCTCACAATACATGGCCCCGGTCCTCCTCTCCTTAATACAGTGCAGTCGCCCTGTCCCATGTGCAGAATACCACCCCCAAAGCATGATGCTACCCCCCCATGCTTCACAGTAGGGATTGTGTTCTTGGGGATGGTCCTCATCATTCTTCTTCCTCCAAACACAAGTTAGTGGAATTATGACCAAAAAGTTGTATGCTGGTCTCATCTGACCACATGACTTTCTCCCATGACTCCTCTGGATCATCCACATGGTTGTTGGCAGACTTAAGACGGGCCTTGACATGTGCTGGTTTAAGCAGGGGAACCTTCCGTGCCATGTATGATTTCAAACCATGACGTCTTAGTGTGTTACCAACAGTAACCCTGGAAATGGTGGTCCCAGCTCTTTTCAGGTCCTGGACCAGCTCCCCCAGTGTAGTTCTGGGCGGATTTCTCACCTTTCTTGGGATCATTGAGACCCCACGAGGTGAGATCTTGCATGGAGCCCCAGTCCGAGGGAGATTGACAGTCATGTTTAGCTTCTTCCATTTTCTAATGATTGCTCCAACAGTGGACCTTTTTTCACCAAGCTGCTTGGACATGTCCCCGTAGTCCTTTCCAGCCTTATGGAGGTGTACAATTTTGTCTCTAGTGTCTTTGGACAGCTCTTTGGTCTTGGCCATGTTAGTAGTTGGATTCTTACTGATTGTATGGGGTGGACAGGTGTCTTTATGCAGTTAACAACCTCAAACAGGTGCATCTAATGTAGGATAATAAATGAAGTGGAGGTGGACATTTTGAAGGCAGACTAACAGGTCTTTGAGGGTCAGAATTGTAGCTGATAGACAGGTAATCAAATACTTATTTACAGCTGTATCATTCAAATGAATAGTTAAAAAATCAAATATTGTTATTTCTGTATTTTTTTTAGATAATGTCTCTCACAGTGGACATGCACCTACGATGACAATTTCAGACCCTCCATGATTTCTAAGTGGGATAACTTGCAAAAAAGTAGTGTTCAAATACTTATTTTCCTCATTGTATCTCCCGGGTCTTTCCATAGAGAGCAGGTCAAGGCCAGCAACAAAAAGGCCACACAGATATTCAATCCAAACTTTATTAACACACATACACAAAGCGTAACAATGGTAATGCAGCAGTCAAACTTGGACAGACATTCTGTGAACGATGCTTCTGGTTTTACTTAGCTCGCTCCACCATGGCGCCTTACTAACTCCAAGTATTCTAATGTATTGAAACTGATCCATGATCCCTGGTATGTGATAAACAAGCCCAACACCACAGTATGAGAAACATCCCATAACCACCATGCTTTACTGTCTTCACAGTGGACTGGGGCTTGATTTCAGTGCAGGCGGGTCGGAGGACAAACTGTCTGCGGCTCCTAGACCCAAAAAGAACAGTTTACCTCTCATCAGTCCCTAGAATGTTGTTCCATTTCTCCTTTGGCCAGTCAATGTGTCCTTTGGTTGTTTTCCATGTCAGTCAGGCTTTGGATGTAATTTCAAGGCATTTGAAATCATTTTGGCAGAGCAGCTTATAATCTTCTGTACGCCTTTATGTGTTTTCCCCTCTCATATCAACTTTTTAATCAAAGTCCTCTGTTCCTCAGAGCATGTCTGGAACGAGCCTTTTTTTTTCAGTGTGAAATGCACTATAACTTCTCCATGTTCAACATGTGCTTCCTTCCTTCCTTAAATATGTATATATACAGTAGGGCTGGCCAAAATAAAAATCCAGATTATTTTGATCAAAATTTGATCGCGATTATTCTCACGATTATTTGTTGATTTTAACCAAAACAAATTTATCGTCATGTAGGCTATTTATAACTGGGAGAGGGAGTGTGATGGACGCTACTCACAGAGAGACGGCTGACTCATTATGAACGGGTCGGGTTGAATGGCGGATACACGTCGTTTGTATGAAACGTCTGTATCTTCACTGCGCTGCATTTTTATGAACTATGATATTCTCGCAATGGGTAACATCTTTGGCCCAGGTCCAGGTACAGCTGCTCCGTCTCACACGCTGTTACTCTACCAACTGCAGTTAGTTGCTTTCAATAATTTCTTCTGTGTTCTTTGCCGTGGCGGCCACGATAGCAGAGTTAAGCGCAAGAAACACTGGTACAAATACAGGTTGTCTCTCATACTTAACAATATACAGCTGTGTTAATAAAAAATTTAAACTGTAGACAAACGTCAGAAGTGTGGACCGGCGCTGTGTGGCCAGATGCGGACAGTAAGAGGAGAGCGAGTAGAGGAGAGATTCAACACAGACGAAATGGGTCATGTAACGCAATATTAAACCATATCCATATAAACAGCATTGCAGCGGATGCGAGGACATTAGCACCGGTGCGTCCTAGAGGAGTTAACAGCTAATAGACGCTACTAGCACCAACTAGCACTGGTCACCGCTGTTGTCTGAAAAACAGACAACAGACGGGACAAAATGTTGCGTTTACTGGTAAACTGGTAAACCTTGAGACCGACGTATAACCGACTAACCAACTGCTATCTGTTGAATTTTCCTCCCGTTACTCTGTCCTCTGTGACTGTCTCCATCTAGATACTAAGCTGCGCGGTGCAGGAACAACTGATTGACTCATGACCAGACGGTAGTAGCGGTAGATGGGCTATGCAAAAAACCTGGAGCGTTCTATGAAGTTCAAGTTTAAGTTCAAAAACCTTTTATTTGTCCCCAAGGGGCGATTCATTTTGCTGCAGTAGCAAAAAAATGACACACAGTACATGACTACAAAGACGACAACATCAATTAAAATACAGTATCAAACCAAATGGCATAAATAAATGCCACAACATTAAAAGCTTAAACCCCAGTGTACCTTATGTGCTGACGTTACCTAGTCTTTCCAGAGTTAAGCAGAGAGATAGCAGAGGGGACAAAGGAGAATTTTTACCTATTATTATTACCGTTGCTAATTTGTTTTTCATTTTTAAACTCAAAGAAGCATACCAGCAAATACATGAAAAGGTAAAGATAGACTGAATAAAAGATTTGTAAAACAATGTCATCAGGGATCTGTCCACTTCAAACTTAGCTAGCTTTCTCAGACAGAAGAGACGCTGCTGACTTTTCTTACTCATCATGTGTGTGTTTAGTTCAAAGGTCAACTTGTTATTAATGATGGCTCCCAAGTACTTGTATGATTCAACAATTTCAACCTCTATTCCATCTATAATTGTCTTTCCAGGAGTTGGAAGGTGACGTCTAAAATCAATGCACATGTCCTTAGTCTTTGTAACATTTAAGTCTAAAAAGGCTTCTTTGCACCAGTTTAAAAAATAGGGTAGTGCAGGGCCGTGAGATGTTTCAGTGGTGTCCATTAAACTTACTATGACTGTGTCATCAGCAAACTTTACAATGTAGTTATTGATCAGTTCACTGCGGCAGTCATTAGTGTACATAATATATAAAAGAGGAGAGAGAACACAGCCTTGAGGGGAGCCGGTTGATGTCACAGATATTCCAGAAAGATGTCCATTAAAAAAAAAACGCTCAATCACGCAAATTTGATCGTGGGAAGTCAAAATCGTGATCACGATTAAAATTCAATTAATTGTGCAGCCCTAAGATACAGTATATAGAT
Organism: Etheostoma spectabile; assembly: GCF_008692095.1. NCBI lineage: Eukaryota > Metazoa > Chordata > Actinopteri > Perciformes > Percidae > Etheostoma > Etheostoma spectabile. The sequence goes on from NC_045755.1 coordinate 22,955,757, forward strand.
TAATTATGGGCCATAACTGACACCTGTTTCTTCATGGAATCAATCAGCTCACTAATTTTACACAACACTGCTATTATTTTGAACATGCTCCTTTCAAGTTTGATTTAGCAAAAACAACAACCTAAAACTAAAGGTCAAAGGCCAACTGGTGCTCCTCTTTGCTAATGCCTATTAGGGACAATGTTTCCAATTTACTTTACTGGAGAAGAGCTGTTCCAGCAACATGAACAAAACACGGTAACCCCTACATATACCAGTGAAATCTAAAAATCTGTGGGAATATGTTATATTTACAACTCTCCCGGCACTAAAAATCCCAGATAATCCCCCATTTGTTACCGGCTGGCTAAAGGCTGGCAACAAAATGGAGGCCACACATAAATTGATCAAAAGTAGTTTATTTATCACAAACTAACCAACACTGAATGTTACATTTCCCATAATGCAACTCCATAATATTGAGGTTGGCAGATAATAAAGAAAAGTGATGCTTCAGTCAAACAATGTTCCATAGACATGCTCTAAATGTTGTTTCTAGTTTAAGATAGAGCTCTACAGCATGGCGCCTCACTAACTCACTCTCTTGGTTTTTCTTTCTGTTGATAGAAACGGAGAGGAAGAGGAGTCAAACTTCACCACTGTCAACTGTGTGACAGATCCTTCACATCAGGATATTTAAAGATTCATAAGAGAGTTCACACTGGGGAAAAACCTTACAGCTGTGATCAATGTGGGGCAGCTTTCACAGTACAGAGTCACCTAAAAAAACATCAACGCATTCACACTGGAGAGAAGCCGTACTGGTGTGAACAATGTGGGAAAACCTTTTCTCAGAGTGGTCACCTTAAAACTCACCAGCGCATTCACACTGGAGAGAAGCCGTACAGCTGTGATCAATGTGGGAAAACCTTTTCTCAGAGTGGTCACCTTAAAACTCACCAGCGCATTCACACTGGAGAGAAGCCGTACAGCTGTGAACAATGTGGGGAAACCTTAGCTCGTGGGGATGCCCTTAAAACTCACCAACGAATTCACACTGGAGAGAAGCCGTACAGCTGTGATCAATGTGGGAAAACCTTTTCTCAGAGTGGTCACCTTAAAACTCACCAGCGCATTCACACTGGAGAGAAACCTTACAGCTGTGAACAATGTGGGGAAACCTTTGCTCGTGGGGATGCCCTTAAAACTCACCAGCGCATTCACACTGGAGAGAAGCCGTACTGGTGTGAACAATGTGGGAAAACGTTTTCTTATAGTAGTCACCTTAATAGACACCAGCGCATTCACACTGCCTCGTTGTGAACATGTTTCAGAGCCAAGCTGTTTCCTCCTCCTCATGCCCTGATAGCTGTGTTGTTATATTCTGATCTTCTCTCCACGTTGAAGGCTGACCAGCAGTAACTTTATCTTCTGAACAACATGTATGTTATTGTGGATCAGCTGGACTGTTATCTGCCTGTCCTCAGAACCCTTTGTCATTTAAGCTCTAAAATTGGTGCCTGAACCCATCCTTTTAAAATTAATTTTTTTAAATGTATATATTTAAATAAAAAAAGAAGCACAAAAAGACAGTCAGCAAAATTTAAGAACAGCTTGTTTATTACTATATGGTCCAAATTAAATGTAAAAATAAATTTAATATTTCTCCTGTAAATTGCTGCTAAATGACAAAAACAACCACTAGATGGAAAAAGGCAGCGCTGGTGTTTCAGTAGCACCGAAATGAGGCCCCGAAATCCCCGTTACTATTCGGTCTGACCGGGTGTTAAGGCACCGGTGCCGTACTAGCACCGGGTTTACCCAACCCTAACCACAATGTACCCACAGTGGGAAGGAGAAGGCCCAAAGGAGAAACATTAAGACGTTTAAAGATGTTTTGGTTGGAAAACGTAGAGATGTTTGAAACTTTTTTTATTTAGTAAAAACTTTCTTCTCATCTCTAGAAACATACAACTTTTTTGGGGCTGACAGGAAGTCATTGTAATCATTTTAGGAATACATTTTTGTCACACTTATATATTTCTAAACTCCCAAAAGTTGGTAAAAACTCTAACCTTTGAGCATTGTGAGTTTAATAAGAGCATTTCAATATTTGTTTAAATTGGTCTAAACAGTCCTCTCATCATTACCAACATACTAGAAGTCGGCCATTTTTAATTATACGCTCTCAAGTTATTGTTTTGTAGTTTAAAATGTTTACCTACTTTGTGGAATTTCATTTAATATCTTTGTCATTTCATTTTTTCTGTGACTGAATGTGGTTTTAAATCTGTTGAGCTCTGTTCAGACCAACTGCCATGCTTTGCTTGTTTGCAAGACATGATGTCTCTCTCTTTCTCATGCACGCAACAAACTCTCTGGGCAGGCAAAACAGAGAAAGGAGAGGTAACCTTGCTCCTCATGACATCATAAGGGAGGATTCCAGATTGGTCCATTTGAGCTTTCATTTTCTCAAAGGCAGAGCAGGATACCCAGGCTTGTTTTACATGTAACACCATTTCTAACCACTGGGGGACCATAGGCAGGCTGGGGGAACTCATGTAAAAGACCTTTTGAAGTGACATTTTCATGCCATGGGACCTTTAACGTCTCCTTGAGAGAGAGTCTGCGTGTAGGTTTATGTTTGTATTGTACTGCTAAAATTGCCTAAATGTTTAATAAGGGCAATAAAGTGCAATTTGTTTACCTTTTATGAGTGTAAGCCTTTTTCTCAGCTAAAAGAAAACAAGGTGCTCTTCTGAAAATGCAAAATCTAAATCAGTTCAGCCATGACTCTAAGTGGTTGTGTATGCCAGATTTAAAGTGATTCCTTCTAGGAGTTCAGAGATATGGCATTCACAAGAATCGGATGGACAGACATGAGGATACAGTCACCTTAAACCTTTGACCTCCAAAATATCAATTGATAAATTTGAAGAAATTCCCTCCAGAAATTCCTTCCTCGCTCTTGTGTTATCACGTTCACAAGAATGGGAAGTGCGTACGTATGTGGAAATGGACGGACGACCCTAAAGCATAATACTTCTGGCCACGGCTGGCGGCAAGACACAACTAACTAGAGACAAAAAAAGAAGTGGGGTTAAGCCCTGACAGAATAGAGAATGTTAAAGTTTCTGTACAGCAGGAGAGGAGTTGTTTTGGAGAGTGAGACTTTGTTGAGACAAAATAAAGACAGCTGTGCAACTGAGTCAAGGTTTAGAACATGGTGAGATTTAATTATTCCCTGTAGACAATAACCAAGTGGGAAGACAGTTTTCACAGAGTTAACGCAGTAACAGTGTGACAACCTCTTGCAAAATTAAAACCGTAGCATCCCCGTCTTATATCCTGTTTCCCCTAGAGAAGAAAATGTTTGGAAAACACGTCATTTCCCATTACATGGTCTACACTATTTGCCGCATCATGGACTCTAGACGTCACGGGCGGGGCTTCCAGTACCTCGTGGACTGGGAGGCTGACGGTCCTGAGGAGAGGTGCTGGATTCCTCGGCGTCAGATCCTGGACGTGGACCTACTCCGGGACTTCTGTAGGCTCCATCCTGGTGCTCCTGGCAGTCCGCCCGGTTGCATTCGTCGGAGGGGAGGTACTATCATGACTCCAGCGTAATGACTTGGTGTTGCCGTTGTTCTGGGTATCACAGCTGATTCTCTACTACACACACCTGCTGTCACCTGCAGTCTGCACACCTGGTCCTGATCACCACCTCTGCTCCATTTAAACCATGACCTGACATCCATTCCCTGCCAGATCGTTAGCGTAATCATTTCATCCGTCAACTTCAACTACATTCCTGGACCTGCACTGTCCTCCTACCACCCATTCTATCCACTGCCTACCTTCCGGACTGACCCGTTGCTACACTGCTTTTTTTCAATAAATACTCACCTTATTATTCATAAACACCTTTTCCTGATCTGCTTCTGGGTTCCTGTTTTGGCTTATCGTGACAGCATCAATAATCTCTTTCCATTCCACATTCTTCCAACGGCCTAACGCAGGTTTTTAGGCTGCCAAATAGGACACTGCAAATTTGTTTGTAGTAGTAGTTTATTTGAACATGTAAAATATTAAAATAAATAAATATATATACATACATTCATGCATACATATATATTATTAAAATGACAGACAAATAAGGCCATGTACTTCTCAGCACAATCTGCCAAAATTGAAAGTCATTCAAACAAAACAATTCCCATGTTCAAAAAGAAGTAGGAAGAAATTCATAAACAACTTATCAGGTCCAACCCCCTTTCTCTACTTTTATCCTTTAGTAAATACAAAATCTTATGCTTCACTTATTACACATCATAGACACAGATGCATACATACATACCTTCACACATTTACACGGTTTGCGTTTCTTTTCTTCCCTTCGTCCTTCTTTCTATACCTTCTATCTATAGCAGATTAAATAATAACAATTTCAATCTCCACCTCTGAAAAGTGCCGTTTCTTAGCCGGATTACGTCTGGCCTTGTCATAAGTAGTAGGGGCGAGGCCTCAAAACCGAGAATATATTGGGGCATGATATTTAAATTACGATCGTTTCCAGCCGCTGCATTTCTTAATGTACGATCATTCTTACGCTCTGATTGGTGTGATATAAAAGTTTCATGAATCTCACGGGAAGCCTGTTGTAAGAGGATTTCTGTGCTCATATCTGCGCTGGTTTCTACGTTAGGTTGATAAATGAGGGCCATTAGCTCTAAGGATGTTCTTCAATACATAACTGAAGTGGACACACTAATGAGTAGCACTATGGTGTAATTTGTTTACCTAGTCATAAGCTAAAGCTTTTTTACAAGCTAAAAGAAATCAAGGCGCTCTTCTGCAAACGCACAGCTGGGAGTGCTTGAGAGCACTTTGAGGTGCAGCGTGATTTTCGGCTGGCATCACTGGAAAGACAGCATTACAACAGGGTCCTGACAGGGTAGTGGATGTCGATTTTTTAAAATGCCACTTTTCATGGGCTGTCAACAACCTTTCCAGCAGTTATATCATGATTCATCTCACCATGGAAATCAGGGTCAGAATCTCTTGATTCATCATCCTTTTAGAGAGTCTAACATTGTGTCACCAGCAAAAAGAGAGCTAGCAGAGGATGGTTTCAATCCATCAATCTCTGGGTTATGGGCCCAGCACGCTTCCGCTACGCCACTCCGCTGAAAAATCACCTCAGATGGGACTCAAACCTACAATCCCTGGCTTAGGAGGCCAGTGCCTTATCCATTAGGCCACTGGGGCGTTACGTCACCCAAATTCACCAGTTCAGGAGAAATACATATACAGTTCTGGAGAAATAATGACACAGTAACCTTGACCTTTGACCTACAAATTCAAAATCAGTTCATCCACGACTCCAAGTGGTTATGTATGCAAAATTTAAAGTGCTTCCCTCTAGGCGTTCAGAGATATTGAATTCACAAGAATCGGATGGACAGACATGAGGACACAGTCACTTTGACATTGAACATTTGACCTCCAAAGTCTCATCAATTGATTTTGAAGAAAGTCCCTCCAGGGGTCCTGTGTTATCAGAGGTGGGTAGTAACGAGTTACATTTACTCCGTTACATTTACTTGAGTAAGTTTTTGAAAAAATTGTACTTCTAGGAGTAGTTTTAAATCACTATACTTTTACTTTTACTTGAGTAGATTAGTGAAAAATAAACTGTACTCTTACTCCGCTACATTAGGCTCCAATGAGCTCGTTACTCGTTACTACGCGTCATTGTTTTTCCCCCCCCGTACGTCTCATTTTGTTTTATTTTGACAGAGAGTCTTCCGCTGAACGTGACTGTGCTTAACCAATCACACGTCGTTGTGCACGTGACCATACTCGTTTCAGCAGCAGGACCATAGACCGTTAGTAGGCTCGTTCGAGATGAACTGCGCCTCGCCTGGAAAGTGGACGAGAGCAGGCGGCAGCAGCGGGGGGCGGGGACAGAAAGCTGCGGTAAAGTCGGACAGTTTCCAGCCGATTCCAGCCGCCTTCAGGCTGGACAGGAAGTGACAAAAACACTGTGGTGCGATTCCGATTTAATAAAATATAATCAGACCCACATATCAGCTTGTACACAGTCTCTAGTTGTTTTAATTATGACAGAGTAGCTGTCAAAGTGCTCTACATGTGATCTGTTGCTGATTTTAATTAACAACACACTGTAGATGATCCGTGATCTGAACAGATTTAGTCTCTCTGACTTCTAAACATCACTATCAGCCTCACAACGTGTGTTCTGGACAGAATAAGTCTTCAAATCAGACGAATAGCAATTAAAATCCCTCCGATTCAAAAACGATAAAAAAGTTTATATAAAACGTCATCATGTTGTAAACCAATCAGGTGTTAAATCAGCTGAGAAGCCGACGTTTCCCAGCATGCTCTGGGTCCGCCTGGCTCTTGCAGTCGGTGAAAAGCAACTGCGCCGCCTGCGTCTCAGAACTGCGTCCGCCTTGCTCTCGTGAGATTTCCGTTGCCCACGTGTGCATGACGTCAGAGCAAGTCGGGATCAAGTCGGACACAAATCTAACCGGCATGCATCGGGCGCCGATCGCTGGTGATCAATTCTGCGCAGAACTTTTTCATCTCGAACGAGCCTATTAACGTAGGCACAGGCTAATTACTGCTAACTAACATGCTAGTTAGCACTAACATAGACACAGGCTAATTACTGCTAACTAACATGCTAGTTAACATTAACATAGACACAGGCTAATTACTGCTAACTAACATGCTAGTTAACATTAACATAGGCAAAGGCTAATTACTGCTAACTAACATGCTAGTTAACATTAACATAGGCAAAGGCTAAATACTGCTAACTAACATGCTAGTTAACATAGGGTTGTGTGTGTGATTCTGGGTGCTGGTGCTTCCATTCCCTGGTAATGAGTTATTTCGTGGTTTTTAACGTATCCTGACAGGATTGCAGAGATGGGAAGTACTACTCAAAAAAAATCTACTCAAGTAGATTTTTCTGATATTTTTACTTTACTTACTATTTATTTTTGTGGCGACTTTTTACTTCTACTCCTTACATTTTACCACAAATATCGGTACTTTCTACTCCTTACATTTTAAAAATTGGCTCGTTACTTTCATTTTGTACAAGAGGTTATGTCGGAAAATAGCGCGGACACGCGGCACACACCGCGAGCGGGTGCGCGCGCTACACGGAGAGAAAAGTGAGAGAAATGAAAAGGAGACAAGCTGTCCGGAGGATAATCAGCTGAGATTGTGTGTGTGCCTCTTTGAGAACTGTAAGTCGTATAACTCATGTTGTAAGTTCACTTAAGCCTGTTACTGGTCTATAGTTCTTCACATTTAAAGTAAGTTAGCTAGTGGTTTTGGTGTGTTCTTCACCTGTTAGCTGGGCTGCACGTTGATATTAATCAACACTTTCACCAGCTTTATTCGCGTGAGTTGTTTTTTTTTGACCGAACTTCAGATACTGTAATTCAATTGACAAGTGGATGGAAACTTAGCAAGAGAGAAGTCGTCTCCGTCTGTGTTTTAACAGACACACCTGGGGGGACGTTGGAAAGGAGGTTGGAAACCAGAATCACCTTTAATCCAGTCCTAATCTAGTCCTCAACTTTCACATCTTTTCACTGGAGTTATCCTTATTATTGTTTACGTCATCAATACCATATTCAATCTAAATGGATGGGAATACATCTACTGTACGTTTCATTTGACGCACGACTAAGACAACTCAACAGATTCTGCATTCTGCATTAATTCACAGCAAATCATTGAGGCTTGATGGCGCTAACGTTAGCACATAGTAGCATGGATGGCGTTAACGTTAGCACATATTAGCATGGATGGCGTTAACGTTAGCACATAGTAGTATGGATGGTGCTAACGTTAGCACATAGTAGTATGGATGGCGTTAACGTTAGCACATAGTGGTATGGATGGTGTTAACGTTAGCACATAGTAGCATGAGGGCGACATGATTGAAAATGAAGAAAACAGCAAGATATTCCCCATCATCCTCCACCTTATCTGAGAGAGATGTTTGAGACAGTAGGCATCAAGAAGGACTCCTGGCCAATGTGCTGGGGAACGTCTTCATTAATGTCTGTTTAGTCATTCATATTTTAATCCTTTATTTTATTTCCACAAGCCATATTTGAGCACACACATACATGTAGATTTATTTTTATGTTAGGGGGAAAGATTAAAAATAAAAACTGGATCTGTGAATTCTCACAGAATCACAACTGAATTCATATCTTGCTAATTAGTCAGAATCGTATTAACCTGGAGTCCCAGTCTCTGTCATTATAATCATATATGTTATGTTTTAGGCCTATTGGCAGACATCCATTTAAAATGTAGTCATTGCCATATAAAGACATGTCCTCCATGTCCACTGAAGTTCCTCAGCGTCTCCCTAGTAACATTTATGTGCTCCAGGTAGCTTTCGCAAGGCTACTTTTACTTTTATACTTTAAGTAAATTTCCAAGCCTGTACTTTGTTACTTTTACTTGAGTAAAGAAGTTTAATCAGTACATCCACTTTTACCAGAGTATTTTTTAACACAAGTATCTGTACTTCTACTTAAGTACGGAAAGTGAGTACTTTTGCCATCTCTGGTCCTGAATATCTGTAAAACACTCTCATTTATGCCGTGTACCTGGGGGCGGTTCCTTTTCCCCTGGTGCACTTAAATCCTTGCTCATTGGTCCGTTGTTGTCATGACAGCAGATCTAGTGTATCTTTGCTGTCCAATCGGGAAGGGCATGCTCTAACCCCCCCCCCCCCTCCTTTTGGGGTAGTTTTCACACACATAGATCAAAGTGAATTATCATGTTATTGAGAAAGTCTACATAATACAGTAAATCAGCATTCCAGTGTCTTATCTCAGTCTAGGACACCAGGTGGTGGAAGACAGGAGGTTTCTTCCTTCTTGTGGAGCAAATGGTGTCCTTCTAAATGTTAATTGTCTTTTGTTCTAAACCATATGGCAGAGACCGTGGGAGAGAGGGGAGGTAGGTGAGTGAGCAGAAAGGCTTGTTTGATCTACCTTTCTTGAGACAGACAATGGTAATTACACAGCATGATATGGAGCCCACAGCACTGGATCACTGATTAAAATCATCTTTTCAAACCCTACTGCAGCATACATCTTAAAACATAAAACATGTATAATTACATGTTAATGAAACATTTAAACTTTATTTTATTCAACACTACCATTCAGTGAAGAATTAGAAAGTCTGATGCCTGTGGGTACAAAATATCCTCTATATCTCTCCATCCTGCAGTAAAGAGAGAGGAGCCATCGTCCACCATCTGTTTTTGATGTTATGATTACATTTATACCTTTAGACCAAAGTCTATTGAAGTAAACTCATAATCCTAGTATTAGGTTTATTGCAGTTATGTGCTTTTAAGCTTTGCTTTTCATTTAGGGGGAATATAAAGCCACTTCAGATGAACTGTTAACTACAAGCCTTTTGTGAATGTGCCTGACTTAAGAAATTGAAAGCGTATATGGAGAGTTAGATGATTGTGGATGCATCAAAGATCACTTCAGATATCCTCTTCACAGAAGCACATATAAGAAAAGTTAGTACAATACTTTATCATGCCATATATTTGCGTCATGCAGTTTTTTTTATTTGGCAATTGTACCACATTTCACTTAAATTAGCAAGAATAAAAGTAAACAGGGAAATGTGTCCACTGAATGTCATCTTCTGTTCTTTATTATCTCACCTCCTTAAAGGGATAGTTGAATATTTTGGCAATTTTCCTTATTGCATTAATCATCATTAGTCATATAAGCAGGTACATTCCTGTCCATAAGAGCATTTTGGAATTGTAGGATTGTGTATTTGATTAGTTTAGAGCAACCTATACTGTCCAACTCCGTTGTATTCACTGAGCAGCTCGCATCTGTGCTTCAGGACTCTCAAAACAACAGGCATTGGTAATATACCTTCTCATTATTATTGCAATAGACAGGTTTCCCAAAATGTTGAACTATCCCCTTTAAGTAATCCATAGAGTTTGTTACATAATTATTTTGTCATTTTATTGAATGTCCTGTTTCTACATTTCTTAACTTTCAGACTATACACTCAGATGAGGAGCATAGTTATGCAAGTACCTCCACATGTCTTGATGTCGAGAGCTCCTGTTACAGGTGTGTTTTGTGTAATTGTATATAGATTGGTATACAAAATATCAGAAACATTATTGAGGGGTAAACACATTTCTCTCCTGACAAAGGTTAGATATTGAGTTTAAGCTGGAAGAGCTTGTCAACAATTTGATTGGTTTGATTTGATTGGATATGCATTTATGTGTGTCTATAATTACATTGTGTGCACATAATGTATTTGTTTTGCAGGAAGTACACCAACCTCTTTGCACCTATCGTCATTGACGATGATGAAGATGAAGTTCTCGTTCTTGAGGAAAAAAAGGACATGCCCTCAGAAAAATCTGAGTGAGTCACATAGACACAAGTAGAAAATTAACAAGCTCTCTACTCTGTCCAAAATAGAATTATACAAATGTGAGGACTCACTAAAATGAAAACCAATCTGACATTCTCTGTCTGTAACTACTTGAATCAGGTCCAGTTGTTGAGATGTGTGTTTAAAGAGAGAGTCCATTGGAATTAAGTTAATAAGAATAAAAAACTTGCTCATTCTTTTATAGATTGACTTATCAGTGTCTCTCGTGTCAATTTCATGTCAGGATATAGTCTATGAATATGGAATGAAAGATTTGTGTAAAGTAAGTAAAGTAGCTACTGTGCTTTGAATCTATTTTTAATGTCTAAAATCATTTTTTTCGCTTTTTTCTAGACCCACAACTGTGCAGGCCTCTGAAATAATTGCAAATTTGGCACTTGCAATTGACCACAAGAAAGTCAGCAGGTTGAATATATCCAGATGTGATGTATGGGATGGAGCTGTAAGAGGCTTTCGACGCAGCTCATACTCCGAAAAAAGTGAGATCTTTGTGAAGTTCCCAGATGATGCAGGGTCTTTAGAAGAAGGGTTGGACACAGGTGGGCCGAGGCGAGAATTCCTCACACTTCTAATGGATCACCTGAGAAATCGTCCCATCTTCGATGGACCTCAAGAAAGACGCTATCTTGTGTACAATCCCATAGGTGGGTTTTTTGACGTTATATTAAAATGAGAAGTTTCAGATAATTTTCTTTTTCTTTTTTTTCTTCCAGTGATATAGATGGTAATTATGTATGATAATTCTGTACTCTCTATAACAGCTGTCAGGGAAGATGAGTATTATCTTGCAGGCAAAATGATTGCTATGTCCGTCATACACGGGGGACCAGCACCACATTTCCTCTCAAAGGACCTTGTCAACCACATAATAGGGAAGCCAAGTTTCAGCGCCACTGTGGAAGATGTAAAAGATGAGGATATAGGGAGAGCTCTACATCAGGTAGAAAATGAGATAAGAGATGATAAGTTGTACTTATTTAAAGGGACAGATTTCCACTTATTTCAACCAAATGTAAAAGTCATTTCATCTTTCTTTTTTTTTTTAATGCTAGATTTCTATTCATCAAGGACAAGAGTAAACAAGCATGTATGTTTTAGGGTTGGCCTAATAATACCTTTTGTTTTAAATAGGTCCAGGAAAACGATTCGGAGTAGTCTTTGCAAAATCTTATTTTGCAAAACACCACAATGTTCCAAACAGCTGGATGCTTTCGACCTGTCAAAGCTTGTGAGAAGCATACACTTGTGGAGGAGTACCTCAAATGGTACATTATAGACCGCAACCACATTGCCATTCAACGGTAATATTTAAAACCCTTTTTTTCTTTGCCAACAATCATCCAAAAATGTAATAGTTTAGTTTTTAACTTATCCAACATTCAGTCGATATTACAAATTGCCTATCACTGCAGCCACTGACACATTGTGAAACAGTGTCACCAGGTATTTCTGAAATAGCAGGATTGAGGAGCATTCTTACTGGGTTAGATTGTTCTAACTTCAGTTGCTATGTCCTCTTATTGTCCTATTCAGGGAACCGCTGAACAAAACATTTTAATGTATTGAACAATACTAGCTAATATTAGGTTCCATCACTTTTATGATCCACAAATAGGATCATGTAAGTGTGTAAATCATGAAATACAGTCTGACACTGAGTAAACTTTGTTAAAGACAAATATTTAACTTTTACATGAGCATGTCCACTAGATTCAATTGAAAGTTCTGTCTTATGTACCTTTTGACATGGTGAAACATATTGCAGTTCCCCTGGTTTATTTCTAGCTAGTACTAATGAAACAAATCAGCTGTTTGAAACTATAAAGGTTCAGTAATTAGCATGCTCCATCAAATACCATCCGGCTTATCTGTCTATTTTTCCTTTGTGTGCTTAGTGGTCAAATAAATGTTTGTGCTTTGTTTACCACACTTCTGTTTCTTACAATGTGAAAGCAAGATTTTTAGGAGATAAGTACAAATCATGATGATCTCTCCTTTTTTGACATCACAACTAATTTCTGTACACTATGAAATGTTGTCTGTATGATCCCATATAAACAATCTACTTTACATATACGCATGAGATTATACAATCAGAATTTATGTCAAAATATATTAAATTGTGAAAAAAAGCTACTGCTCATTTGTGGGCAAGATTCTTCTGAGAGGTGCTTGAGCTGAAAGATTTTTGACACAAAAAATACAAAAACAGCAACCGCACACTCATAATGCTGTGCAATCATTAATTTATTTCTGCAAGCTTTCAGTCTGTGACCTCTTTCAGGCATACACAACAAGTGAAAGCTTCAAGAAATAAATTGATTATTGCACAGCGTTGTGACTATGCGGTTGCTGTTTTTGTTTCATCTCTACGTATTTTGCACACATTGCTGTTATATGTTTGGTCGTATTGTTTTCTGTCAGACCTGATAAATCACACCTATGTCTTACAAAATAATTGTCCTTAATAGATTCAAAGACGGACTGGCTAGTCTGGAGTTTTTAGCTTCAGTCCAGAAGCATCCTGGTGTGCTGGCTCCTCTCCTGTGCTATTCTGCCGAGGCCCTGACTGCTGCAGACTTCAGCACAAAGGGAAGCAACAGGTGGCAGAGAGAGACCAAAGTTATCGGATTTTGGGCTGATTTTCTACTGGAATGTGAAGGTTTGTCGTGGCTATTTTGCTAGATATACAGTCGCGGAAAACATTAAGAGACCACTTTTACAAATGTTTCTTTAAAAGCATCTCTACATGTATGGTACTCATTTCATTCGAGTTTTTTCTTTTTTTTTAAATACCAACACAAACAAGTCATTAATGAGACACTGATTAAGTGATCGCCTGAAACACATCTGGTTTTATAGGAAGATTATAAAAACCACTGCTGGGATTAAACATTGACATCATCCCACTAAAACTGATGTATAAACGCATAAGTTAAAATACTCATATTGTGTTGTGTTGCTGAATAATAATAATAATAATAATAATAATTCTGCCGGCCGACAAGTTTTTATTTCCTTGCAAGGAAAGGTCAGTCCTCACCTGAGCGGTGATGGTAAAGGAAAGACTCTGAGAATGGGGAGACCTAAACATTTATACCTGAGGAGAGGAAAAATAAATAAAATATGGTTCACATCCCTTTGTCTGCTGCAGGTATTGGCACCGACCCCCGAGGGTGTGTTTCACACCTGGGGCATCCTGCAGGGTTTTGTGTCTAGGTGAGAAGTTAAGAGGTCTAGACATGAAAATACACAAATGGTCAACAAACAAAAGGAGATCTGATAACTTTGGGGAAAAGCATGGTGTAGGGACATCTCAAGTGACTGAAACATAGACAGATTCAAATTTACCATTACACTAGTTGTCATTTTCTGCCAATAAATGCCCAAAATAACAGTATTTTCATTAAAATTTTGGGAGAAATGTTGTCAGTAGTTAATAGAATAAAACAAATGTTCATTTCGTTTTCAAGTGGTCTCTTATTTTTTTCCACGACTGTACAGTATATAAATTGTATAGTGCAGTCATATTTGTAAGTTTTAGTTTCTTCAATGAAATATAAAGCTAATGAGTAACTCTGTTTTTAGATAATGCCGTGTCAAGCAATGCACTACTACAATGTTGACTTTCTCTTTTTAGATGAAGTGATAGCTGTGTCCCTCCCAGATGTGCTGATGTTTGCCACTGGCTTGTCAGCACTGCCACCAGCAGGAATAACACCCCGTCCAAGTATAGGGTTTTTAAATGACTCGCCGTTTCCAATTGCAACCACATGTTCGAACACACTCAAGCTCCCACTACTCAACTCCTACAGTGTCTTTAGGAAGAATATGGAGTTTGGCATCCAAAATGCGCCAGGCTTTGGGTGTTTTTAGTTGCCAAAGGGACTTTCATGCATAATCACTTTTATTAAAAGTGGTTTGAGCTGTGGCTTGATTTAGGCTGTTTTGTTAATTTTTTTGTCTTTTATTTTTATCAACTCTCTGGTCAGAATAATGCCTTACAAGGTCATGTCTGCTTGTTTGCATCAGTTACTGTACTGCCTCTCTTGTTAAAAGGCCATTTGGGACGTGTCATGTATTAAAGTAAAGTTAAAGTAAAACCGGTGTGAGTGCTTCTTACATTGTTCAAATCTGTGCAGTTAGCTACTTGCATAGCATTAAAATGTCAGAGTGGTGTCCTGAGTTTTGTTTATTGCCTTTTCCTGTTTTTTACAGCTCTACATATATTTAAAAAAATAAAATAAAAAATCAGAACAAATGCTTTTTGTAAGTAATTGTTGTTTACATGAACATTGAATCAGAAAATAAATACAACTTTAAGTGTAAAATGTATCCTGTGATTTATCTCTTGAAGCAATTTGTAAATGTTGGATCACATTTATGAATGGGAAGTGTTTTCAAAACTTAGGCATGTATAGTCCAGATGTCATTTACTGATAAGCATTAAGATGCATTAAAGCAAAATACTAAATAAGGAAAATATTGTCTTAATATGTTCATGTTAATGTGGGATACCTAAGAAAGGTAGAAACGGGTTCCAATAGTCCATATCTATAGCCCAGCTATTTCCTTCAGAGTGATGTACAGTTCTGAGTCTTCCAGTCTTGTGGCTGTTGTAGTCCGTGTTGTTCCACTGCCTGTTGGAGGTATTCCTCTATGTCTGGATCACCGCTTAAATCAATCACTTGCCTTGCCTCAGGAAACACATCCAGTTCCCTGTCTTCAACAGCAAATCCACAGTCCCTTGAACCAAATCTGCAAAATTGGATGATACAGTGATATAAAGGAGAAGGTTTGAAATGGTCATTGTTAGATTTGTTTGCTTGTTGATATACAGACATTTCTAAACAATGGTAGAGACAGATAGCTTCTAAATTCAACAATGGATTATACCAACATGTACAATTGTCCAAATATATCCCAGTTTAGGCTATACCACAACACCTTGCATTTTTTGTAATGTATATGATCATTACTACCTGTAAGGCAAGAGATACAGTTCATTTGGAATCCCTCCTGGACATGATGCATGTCTGCTTGGTCGAATCCGGTGCTTGTTCCAGAGGTCCATACATTCATCCAGGTCTTGCTGCAGAACAGTACTGAAGCAAAATCTCAGTAAGCACTGGTGTTCGTGGCTGCCATTGAAGATTCCAGAGTCTCTTAGGTCTCCAAACAAGTCCATCCAAAACTGAGACCTGGAGATGCATTATAATAGATAATAATACATTGTTATTTATAATGCGCTTTTACAAGTGCTCAAAGAGGCTTACATACAAATAACACCGTTTAAATGTGGATACATCTTAACAAAAGCATCACAGAGAAATCATAATGTATATCATATGATTATTACAACAGTAGTGATTCAATAACTTTGGGGAAAATATGGCTTCCTATGTTCAGTATTAGGCTATCACTTAGTGTTTAAGTGGCCTGAGTTAAACAAGAACACTAATAATAATCACAATGACAAATACGGAGATTTTAATAACACTATAACACTGATCAGTGTAATAGAGACAAAGGTGATCACTATACAGCTTCCACTGTACTTTTCATCCATCAAACAACACAGATGTACCAACCTCCCTCTTCTGAAAAAAGACCACCATGACTCGATGCGCTGATTCGATGTTGATGAGCCGTAACTGTGGCTAGACGAGCCTGCATAGTGGTCCATATGCGCGTGACGGAGGGTACATTGTAATGCTGCCATGTGTCATATATGGATGTTTATTTGCCTGTTCATTACTATGAGTTTTACGGTAGCACAGAACAAGTGAGATCTCGCTATAGCCTTGCATGTTATCGCGAGACGTGTGTGTGATTTGACGGGCTACTACTGCATGTGTTCGAATAAAGATATAGCTCCGGCTAAAGAGTATTAAGCCTCCGGAATTATCATTTTACATGGTGTCAGAAGTGAACGGAAGGAGTTATGGCCAAATTTAACCCCCCGACAAGCTTCTCCTTTGACAAACCGGGAGAATGGCCGGATTGGAAGCAGCGTTTTGTGAGGTTTAGGACCGCCACCAAGCTCGACAAAGAAGATGGCGCTGTCCAGGTGAGCAGCCTCATATACGCCATGGGAAACGAGTCGGAAAACATTTACAGATCGTTTGCCTTTGGCGAGGAAGACAGCGCAGACGACTTTGACCTAGTGCTAGCAAAGTTCGATGAATATTTTGTGCCAAGACGGAACGTTATTCACGAACGAGCACTGTTCCACCAGCGCGTGCAGAGGGCGGGAGAGAAAGCGGAGACTTTCATCAGAGCTCTATACGAGCTGTCCGACCATTGCGACTTCGGCGCAACGAGGGAAGAGAATATCCGCGACAGGATCGTTGTCGGGATATTGGATAAGGATGTCTCACGTAAGCTGCAGTTAACCAGAGACTTAACGCTCGCGACAACCGTGGAGACGGTCCGGCAATCTGAAGAGGTGGCTTCACAAGTCAGCATGCAGGGAGAGGCAGCTGGGATGATAAACGAAATCACGAACAAGCACAATAAATTCACGAAACGCTATGGTAAGCCTAAAGGGGGTAATAATGGACAATGTGGGAAATGTGGAAAAGCCAGGCATAGTAAGGACGAAAACTGCCCCGCTAGGAAGTCCACATGCAACACATGCAATAAAGTTGGACATTGGAGCAGAGTGTGTAGGAGTAAAAAAACAGTGAGTGAGGTCACAGAGAAACCAGAAAAGTTGCAGCCTTATTTTCTTGGAGCTGTAAGTAAAACTGATGGCTCAGCTAAGCATTGGACTGTGGACTTGCATGTGGGTTCTACGCCAGCCCAGTTTAAAATTGACACAGGGGCCGATGTGAGCATCATCTGTGAGCAGACTTACAACACACTCAAACCCAAAAGTCCGCTGGAGCCTGCAGATATGCCACTATATAGCCCAGGGGGGGAGCTGAAGTGCATTGGAAAAATTCAGAGCACTGTGACACATAAAGGAAAGAGCTACCCACTCCAAGCATATGTCATTCGTGGACGTACAGTGAACAATCTACTCAGTAGACCACTTTCTGTTGAAATGAAGCTAGTGAGGATTGTGGACGAAACCGTGAGCAGCCATGGGCATGCACAAGCTTATGGGGAACATGGGACATTAAAGACTGAACCTGTACGAATACAGCTTAAAGACAATATTCAACCATATGCTGTCTATACTGCACGGCGTGTACCGCTTCCGATGCTGGAGAAGGTAAAAGAGGAGCTACAAAGGATGGAGAAAAATGGCATCATCGAGCGAGTAACACAACCTACAGACTGGTGTGCACCCATGGTGCCAGTCCTGAAGAGGAGCACAGGTAAAGCTCGCATCTGCGTTGATCTCAAGAGGCTGAACGAGGCTGTTAAGAGAGAACAGTACATCTTGCCTACTACAGAGGAGATAACTGCAAAACTAAGCGGAGCCACCATCTTCTCATCACTCGACGCCGCAAGTGGCTTCTTCCAGATACCACTCCACCCGGATAGCTGTAAGCTCACTACATTCATCACGCCGTTTGGACGCTTCCACTTCAAGCGGCTACCGTTTGGCATAACCAGTGCACCTGAAATCTTTCAGAGGAAAATGATGGAGACTCTTCAAGGACTGGAGGGTGTTGAGGTCTTTATGGACGATATTCTCGTGTATGGTGCCACAGAGGCAGAACATGACAACAGGCTGGAGAAGGTGATGCAGCGTATCGAGTCAGCTGGTCTAAAGCTCAACAGAGAAAAGTGCTCCATCAGGCAGAGTCAGCTGCGGTTCCTCGGCCACCTCATTGATAGGTCTGGGATCCGGCCTGACCCAGATAAGGTGGAGGCTATTCGCCAGCTGTCACCGCCGGCAGATGTGCAGGAGTTGAAAAGGATACTGGGAATGGTTAACTACTTGGGTAGATACATCCCCAATCTCTCAACTGTGGGACAACCGCTGTATGAACTCCTGAAGAACAAGAATACATGGAACTGGAGTCATGCTCAAGAAACAGCATTTGAACACATTAAGGAACTGTTAACAACTGCACCAGTACTTGCCTACTACGACGTGTCTAAACTGACTGCTGTATCAGCCGATGCAAGCAGTTATGGGCTAGGGGGTGTGCTACTACAACTCCACGGGGAGCAGTGGAAACCTGTAGCATATTGCTCCAGACGTCTCACCGACGCTGAATCCCGCTACGCCCAGATTGAAAAGGAAGCTCTGGCGGGCGTTTGGGCGTGCGAAAGGTTTGATAGGTACCTAAACGGACTAGAGCGGTTCAAACTTGTAACAGACCACAAGCCACTCGTACCCCTCATCAACAGCCGCAGCCTGGATAACGTACCCTTGCGTTGTCAGCGTCTGCTAATGAGGCTCATGAGATTCAACCCAGTTGCGGAGTACGCTCCAGGAAAAACCCTCATCGTCGCTGACACACTGTCACGCAGCCCACTGGCCAACACAGGGGTGGAGACTGACACGCACAAGGATGTGGCGTGCTACGTAGCTAGCGTGGTGGAAGGGATTCCTGCATCTACTAGTAAAATGGATGAAATCAGGACAGCTACAGCAGCGGACAAAGAACTGCAGTCCGTCCTAACACTCGTAAGGAGAGGATGGCCTGAACACATAAGCAAAGTGGCTATGGATGCAAGAGCATATGTCCAAGTTAAATCAGAGCTGTCTGAATACAATGGGTTACTTTTAAGAGGTAGCAGGATCGTCGTGCCTAAGCCAATGAGAGATGAGATTCTTCTAAAAATCCATGAAGGACACCAGGGCCTGATTAAATGCAGAGAGAGAGCATCTTCATCGGTGTGGTGGCCTGGGCTTGCTTCCGAGATAAACAAACTTGTAACCTCATGCCAGCGGTGTGGTGAGCTGAAAAGAACACAACAAAAACAACCTCTCATCTCTACACCACTTCCTGAGCGACCCTGGAAAAGAGTTGCAATGGATCTCTGTGAGCATGAACGCCAAAATTACCTGGTAATTTCAGATTACTACTCCAGATTCATTGAGATTTTGCATCTGTCCTCAACGACGGCTGGACAAGTCATCCAAAAGCTAAAAACAGTTTTTGCAAGATTTGGCATCCCAGATGAAGTGGTGAGTGATAATGGTCCCCAGTTCTCTGGTACAGAGTTTCAAGAATTAGCCAGGCGGTTGGACTTCAAACACTGCACTTCTAGTCCCCATCACCCGCAAGGTAACGGACACGCAGAGAGAGCGGTACAGATCGCAAAGAAAATCCTCAAACAGGAAGATCCTGTGATGGCTCTAATGAGCTATAGGTCCACTCCGTGCTCCACTACAGGCTTCAGTCCAGCTGAGTTGTTAATGGGGAGGCGAATAAGGACCACACTCCCCTCCTTGGAGAAAAACCTTACTCCAAAATGGCCCGACCTAGCAGCAGTGAAGGAAAAGGACCGGCAGGAAAAGGCAAAACAGGCTCATTACTTCAACCGCCGTCATGGAGCCAGACTCTTGCCTGCCCTGCAGCCAGGAGATGCTGTATTCTCCAAGTTGGATCATGAAAAATCATGGTCTTCACCTGCGGTGATCCTGAGTAACAGTAGCACTCCAAGATCATTCGTCATCAAGACACAACAAGGGGCTGTGCTGCGGCGAAATCGCCGCCACCTTCAACCTAGGCCTGTTCCACAGTCAACGTCAGCATTGCCCTGTGAGTCGACAGAGACAGGCACCCACTCTGACAGTGCCGCCATGGTAGAGACTGCTCCTGTCAGTCAGAGTGAGGCAGCACCCTCAAACCCTCTTCTCAATCAGACTGTGACCAGATCTGGACGAGTTTGCAAACCAGTCACCAGGCTTAACCTGTAGACCTGTGGCTGTTTGGGACAGTAGGGACAGGGGGAGAATGAGTATTGCCACTGATGTTGTTAATATTGCTCATGGTAAACTCAGGTTACTGAAATTAATGTGGCAATTTTGAGTTAAGAATCTGTTATTGATAACAGTACCACAACGTGAGTTCAGTATGTTTTGGTTGGTGTGCCTACAGTGGCAGGGTTGTCACGATGGACAGTTTCCGTTTGACTTAATGTGTTAGGCCGAAAAAAAAGAGGGGAGATGTCATATATGGATGTTTATTTGCCTGTTCATTACTATGAGTTTTACGGTAGCACAGAACAAGTGAGATCTCGCTATAGCCTTGCATGTTATCGCGAGAC
>NC_045755.1:22981438-22982591 GCF_008692095.1 Etheostoma spectabile
GTGGTGCGTTCAGGGTGGCTGTCGTGGTTCGGGAACAGCATCGTCCTGTTCGTGCTCCTGCGGTGCGTTCATGGTCTCTGCGGTGCGTTCAGGGTGGCTGTCGTGGTTCGGGAACAGCATCTTCCTGCTGGTGCTCCTGCGGTGCGTTCATGGTCTCTGCGGTGCGTTCATGGTCTCTGCGGTGCGTTCATGGTCCTCTGCGGTGCGTTCAGGGTGGCTGTCGTGGTTCGGGAACAGCATCGTCCTGCTGGTGCCGGTCCAGTAGAGGGCCGGGCTGCAGCCCAGCGACTACCTGACCCTGAACCTGGCGCTGTCCGATGGCAGCGGTGCGTTCATGGTCTCTGTGGTGCGTTCAGGTGGCTGTCGTGGTTCGGAACAGCATCGTCCTGTTCGTGCTCCTGCGGTGCGTTCTTGGTCTCTGCGTGCGTTCAGGGTGGCTGTTCGTGGTTCGGGAACGCATCTTCCTGCTGGTGCTCCTGCGGTGCGTTCATGTCTCTGCGGTGCGTTCATGGTCTCTGCGGTGCGTCAGGTGGCTGTCGTGGTTCGGGAACAGCATCGTCCTGCTGGTGCTCCTGCGGTGCGTTCATGGTCCAGCGGTGCGTTCATGGTCTCTGCGTGCGTTCAGGTGGCTGTCGTGGTTCTGGAACAGCAATCGTCCTGCTGGTGCTGGTCCGGCAGAGGGCCGGGCTGCAGCCCACGACTACCTGACCCTGAACCTGGCGCTGTCCGACGGCAGCCTCTCCGTGTTCGGGTACTCCGCGGGATCGTCCAGGTGTTCAACGGCTTCCAGGCAGCGACTACATCATCACCTCCATCTGGACCTGCCAGGTAGCCTGTCTGTCTCTCTGCCTGGGTATTATTCCGAGTCATTTAATGTGGCTCCGGACATTGTGCTTGTGTTTTTGTTTTGACCGCTGTCTGCTTTGTGATGAGCTGTCATTGAGCGAGTGGGGAGGGTAGTAACACTAATATTTTAGCATAGTATATTAAAGCATTTAAACTCTGTGAAATTGTCTGAATATGTGGCTGGCTGGACTGTACAACTGATTGTTGTATAATTTTAACTTTTACAGAACTAGAAATGATGCATTATGCTAAGACCGACAGACAGACTCCGCATTTGATTCCCAGTAAGCACACATACGTCGGCACG